>NW_004444381.1:32148-35189 GCF_000243295.1 Trichechus manatus latirostris | reverse complement strand
ATCTTTTTTGACCTTAAAGCCATAAAAGTAGAAATCAATAACAGAAAAAGCAAGGAAAAAAAAAAATCAAACACATGGAAACTGAACAACACCTTGCTCTTGAACTCCTGGGTTATAGAAGAAATTAAGGATGGAATAAAGAAATTCATAGAATTAAATGAGAATGAAATCACATTTTACAAGAACTTTTGGGACACAGCAAAAGCGGTGTTCAGAGGTCAGTTTAAGGCAATAAATGCACACATCCAAAAACAAGGAAGGGCCAGAATCAAAACATTAACCCTACAACTGGAACAAGTAGGAAGACAGCAACAAAGAAGCCCTCAGGGCCAGAAGAAAGAAAATAATAAGAATTAAAGCAGAATTAAATGAAATAGAGAATAGAAAAACAATTGAGGGACTCAGGCAGACATGGCTGTGGCAGCATGCTTGTCCGTTTTCCCATTCTTGCCTATTCCATAATATTCTTTGGACTTGGGCAGACATGGCTCTAGCAGCATGTTTGTCTGTTTTCCCACTTTTTTCTGTTCTGTGATATTTCCCGGGACTCGGGCAGACATGGCTTTAGCGTCATGGTTGTCCACTTCCCCCTTCTGGCCTTTTTGAATATACATGCCGAATAAAACTTTCTTTTTGCTTTACTAGACTTTATGATGTTTTTCCCCTACAGCAGTTAATGGCACAGTCGTCAAGGATCTGAAGGTACGAATCCAGTCAACCTTGAAGAGACCTGGGCTGTGGAGCAGAAGCTGGCAAAGAAAGGTCTTATCTTCTGGACCCACGTGTTCCCGCTCCCTGTCCCTTTGACATTGACGGGGTGAGTGCTATCAGAAAACGAACGTTTGCTTATTCTTTTCTTGTTCTCTTTCTCATGTTTTCTTAAGATTTGTTTGGCATATTTGTTTGAAAAACCAGTTGATTGATTAAGGAGAATCTTTCTTAGATTTTTGCTTGATCATTTGGTTAAGAGTGACATTTAGTAACTCTTTAAGTGAACTGCAGTTTAGGTCTGGATTCAGGCGTTTGAAGAGGTAATTCTATTTTCAAAGAGCTTTGAGCCACTGTAAGCCACAAAAAATTCGGGCACGGGTCGGCCAGTAAAAGCCATTAGGGTGGTCGCCGGCACTCATCGTGAGCATTAAAGTCTCCCGTGACAGGATAAAGTGGTCATGAGACAGTAAGTCCAAGGTAGTCCCTCTTTTTGTTGAGATATTTTGGTCAAACTTTTTCAGCAAATCAGCAAAGTAAAAACTTATCTGCAGATGACAAAACTTAATATGGCCATGATTAATTCATAAATTTAAGATTCTTAGTAGTAAAAGACCTGATAGAAATTAATTACAAGCACAACGTAAAGGCCAAATGAAATCAGTTAAAAAAAAACTTTAGATAAAAAGTGTTTCTAAATATATTCATTAACCTTATTCACAGAGCTTCAGATATAATACATAATAATTTTGAGACAAAATACCATATAGTCAGGATATACCAAGAATATACCAAGATCATCAAATCTCTAAATACCTGAATAGTAATTTAACAAATCGCAGGCAAATGATGTGAATTCATCAATCAAACTATTGGCTTTGATGATGCTAGATTCAAAAAGATAAAGTTGTGACCAACTTGGCAAATAAACAGGTAATAATATTATAGGTCACTGTGAAACAATACTGAAGTTATTTAACCAAAGATCTTAAAATAAAAACCTTAGCTTTCTTTTCTAAAAGCCATGTGGCTTAGTATTCAGACTCAGGAATCTTATTCTAATGAGACGCCAAACCTTTGTCTTCCAGGCAGATTACAGAAAGAATAAATTAACCCTTTAACTCAGAAATCAAAGAACATTTTGTTATTTTAACAGCGAGAAACCCAATTCTTTGTTTTATATGCTACTTAACATTAAAACTCTTAAAAATCTCATAAATTAAACCATTAAACTTTAGTCAGATAAAACTTGACCATATCAAATAAATTTCTTTTTCAATAACCTCTTAAACGTTGTCTTTGTTGCATATCTTTTATAGTGCCTCTCTTTAAATGGCAAAAATGAACACACTCATTAGCAGACTTAAATACGTATATGTTTGATTTTCATGGGTCAGATGGTATGATAGGGTGGACTATTTACAGATAAGACTGGAGAGTTAAACACTGCCTTTTATGGATTGAATTGTGTTCCCCCAAAATATGTGCTGCAGTCCCACCCCTATACTTGTAAATGGTAAACTGTTTGGGAATAGAGGTTTTCTTCTGTTACGTAAATGCATTAGTACCAGATTAGGGTGGGTCCTAAACTTAAACATTTCTAAACAGTGTCTTATAAAAGGGTAGTATAGACACAGAGACAGATTCATAAGGAAAAGACACAGAAAACACACACAGAGGGAAAATGGGGGTCATGTGAGGATCATCTATAAGCAAAGGAATGCCAAGGAATGCTGGCAGTCATCAGATACTAGGGGACAGGACAATAGAAGGAAATGACTTGGCCAAGACCCTGATTTGACCTTTTAGTCTCCAGAACTGCAAGAAAATAACCTGTGTGTTGGATATGAATGATTTCCGACAAGGTTTATTCTTAAGAGACTCAAACTCAAGGTTAAGTCCTCTGATATTTATTCTCTCCATTTCAAGTTTAAATGAAGTATAACACACATATAGAAAATTTGACAGAATATATTTATAACTAAAAGAATAAAGGTGTTAAATTAATGATCTAATCTTGAAACCTTAAGAAACTAGGAAAGAATAAGTTAAAACTACATGCAAACTTGTTATGTAATAATTACATACTCAATCTCATAAAAAAAAACACCTGCGAAACACTAACAGCTTGCATCATACTTAATTAAAACAGTGTACGATTTTCTCCCTGTTATGGATTGAATTGTGTCCCCAAAAAATATGTGTTGTAAATCCTACCCCTATACTTGTGGTTGTAATCCCATTTGTGTATGAGTTTTCTTTGTTATGTCAAGAGACAGTGTCAGTGTAGGGTGTGTTTTAAGCCACTCATTTTTGAGATATAGAAAGAGCAG
>NW_004444381.1:5307-6576 GCF_000243295.1 Trichechus manatus latirostris | reverse complement strand
TGTTCTATATATGTCTATGGGGTCAAGTTGACTGATAGTACTCTTTAGAGCTTCTGTATCTTTTTGAGTTTCTTTCTAGATGTTCTGTCCTGTATTGAGAGTGATGTTTTGAAATCTCCTACTGTTATAGTGGAACTTTCAATTTCTCATTTCAGTGCTGTTAGAGGTTGTTTTTATGTATTTTGGAGGCTTCTCATTGGGTGCACAGATATTTATTATGGTTATGTCTTTATAATGGATCATCCCTTTAATCATTATGTAATGCCCTTTTTTGTCTTTTATGGTGGATTTTGTTTTAAAGCCTATTTTATCTGAGATTAGTATTGCAACGCCTGTTCTTTTTTGGTAGCTGTTTGCTCAATGTATTTTCTTCCATCCTTAGATTTTAATAAATTTATGTTTTTGTTTCTAAGATGTGTCTCTGGTAGACAGCATGTTGATGGATTCTGTTTTTTATCCATTCTGTCACTCATTATCTCTTTGTGGGTGTATTTAGGCTGTTTACATTCATTGTAATTATTCATAGGTGTGAGCTTATTGTTATCATTTTGTAGTGCTCTTTTTCCTGGTGCTGATGTTTTCTTTGTTCCTCTTTCTTTCCTGTGCTGAATTCCTTTTGTCATTTTGTTTTTCATTTCTTTCATTTTTGTAGATTTTGCATTTACTGAGACTTTATGTTTTTCTTCTTTATTTTGATGAGTAGGCTTATTAACTTTCTTTGTGGTTTCCTTGAAATTTACCCTTATTTACCTGAGTTTGAGCCAGTCTTTTATTACTTGGTATCCCCTTGCCTTACTTTCCATTTGACAGTTCTATACCTACACTGTTTACTCCCTCTTTTACTGTTCTGAAGTTGTCATTTATGGATTAACCGCTCTTGTTCTCTGTTGTAAATCTTTTAGTTTTGATTAATCCTTGAGAGTTCATTACCTAGGTTGGTATCTCGTTGATCTGATCTTATGTCCTCGATTCAGTCTGTCATTTGATGTTGAAATAATTCTTGTAAGTTTTGTTTGGTTTTTACATGTTCCCTTGTTTTCTGTTTATTTATAAATGCCCTAATTTCACTATCATATTTGAACCAGAGTTTCGCAGGATATGTTATTCTTGGATGGCAATTTTTTTTCTTTCAATGTCTTATATATACATATATTGTCCCATTGTCTTCTTGCCTGCATGTTTTTGGTCGATTAATCAGAGCTTAGTCTTACTGTTTCCCCTCTATATGTGACTTTTCAGTTTTCTCAAGCTGCTCTCAGGGGTCTTTCT
>NW_004444381.1:0-4673 GCF_000243295.1 Trichechus manatus latirostris | reverse complement strand
TTTTTTTTAATATGTTTTGATATTGTGTGCTGTCTTCAGGACATTCAGTAATTATTTTCTTCATTTATTGATTGTAGATTTGTTTGTCTCAGGCTGCTTTTTTGTTTTATTTGGTTATGTCTGAAGAGGTGGAGTGCAAATTCTTTGTTGTTTGCTCATCTGTGGGCATGATACTTCTCACCACCTTGTCAAATGGACAGGGCCGGTTGCTCAGCTGTGGTGCAGCATGACAGGCCCAGCATAAGGGGAGGGGCTGGGATGGATCATTTATGGCACATACTGGGGCAGACTGGCCAGGGCCAGGGGTCAGTGTAGGGCAAGTTCTGGTATACCATCTTGCTGCTTGGGGGTGAGATGTTTAGCACATGGTGCAGATAGACAGGAGGGAGGGATGAGGTGATGTGTGAAGCTAAGTGAGTGGGGGAAAGAGAATGAGGAGAGAGAAACAGGAGCCAAAAAAGTGCTGAGACAGCCTGCCAATGGAGTGACGCAGACCCGAGGAAGCCATATTCTGGTGGCTTTCTAGCCAGGTGGTGAGGCACAACCCATCAAGAAGGGGAAGATATGGCACACACAGCTAGATGTATGAGAGAAAGGAAATGAATGCAGGGAGAGAGAGATAAGAAACTAGTTTTTTTTTAAAAAGGAGCAAGAAAGGTACACACAGCTAGGTGATCAGAAGAAAGTAGTGGAATAATGCAGAGAGAGACAAGAAACCAAGAAAAAGAAGTAGAAGGAAGAAAGAAAAAAAATGCCCCAAGGGAGGAAAGGTCCACAGCTGAGCCACCCTGCTCAATCTGTTCAGAAGGAGTAGAGATCTCACATGGCACCAGGTTTTCAGGAGCAGGGTAAATAAGGAAGGTAGAGGGAGACAAGAAATCAAAAAAAGAAAAGGGAGAGAAAAAATATGCCCCAAGGGACTCCACTGCTGTGGTGGCATGGACCAGGGAAGTGGCTCCCCAGCAGCGTGGCACTGCAAAGGCCATCTATAGTGAGGAGAGATGGCACACGGTGCCAGGAATTTAGGACAAATGAAGGGAAAGATGGCAGACAGAGACAAGAAATCTATAAAAGAAAAAAAAAAATCCCCAAGTGAGCCCACTGACTTGGTGATGCAAACCAAGGAAGTGGCTTGCAAGCTTCTAGGCACTGCACAGCCCATCTAGAAGGGGCAGAGATGGCACACAGTGCCAAGTATTCTGGGGACAGGAAAAGAAGGAAAGCAGAGAGATGAGAAACCAAGAAATGAAGAAAAACAAAAAGGAAAAAAGAAAAAAAAATGCCCCCAGGTATCCCACCAGCATGACAGCATGGGCTGGGGATACGGTTCTTCAGCCAAGCAGTGCTTCACAGCCTGTCAAGAAGAAGCAGAGATGGCACACAGAGCCAGGTGTTCGAGAGAAAGGAAGGGAAGGTGAGAGAGAGAGAAGAAACCAAAAGAAACCAAAAAGTGCAACAACAGGAACACAAAAATGGCCCTGAAGGAGCTGGATGGTGTGGGTGGGGAGAATTCAAGCAGGACAAAGCCAATCTCTCCCTGTCCAAGTGACCATGGCCCTCCCTGAAGTGGCAGAGGCCAAGAAAGGGGAAGAGGTGAGAGGTTGAAAAGTGTGTTACACTGGTTACTGGGTGCTGTTTCCTTCTGGAAGCTCCTTAAAGCTGTCTTCCTGTACTCCCTATCTGCCAATCTTGTAGCTGAATAGTCCAAGATAGTGAATCTGTGCCGCCTTAGCTGATAGGGACCTGTACTCTGTATCTCTCCTCACTTTCTTTTCTTTGTCAGTTTCTTATTCCATTTGGTGCTTGGTTGACTTCTTTATCTCTTCATTTTATGCTTAGGGTTCCAGGATTGACGTTTGTCTCTGTTTTACTTAGTTTTTCAGGTCTTTGCTGTGGAGGGACTGCATGGTGTTTCTGTCTGTAGTGCCATGTTGGCTCCACCTCTGGAAATTAACAGTATTTTTAGTAGCTTTTTAAAGATTAAGAAATGTAGGGACAAAGATATTGAATAATTTCTCTATATCAATCTTCTTGTTAAACTCAGAGTAACTGTTGTGATGAGGATTATTACTTCTATGCTTCGGACAAGCTAACCTAAAATGCAGATAGGAAAAGACTTAGGTAGTTCTCATAAAACTGAGTAATGTTCTATGAGTGCTTAATGGCTAAATGAATTATTTTGTTATTTTTGTGTGGGAAGCAGCAAAACCATTATGTATTTTTTTCATCTATAATTTTCTTTTTTTAATTTTTTTTATTGTGCTATAGATGAAGGTTTGCAGGACAAATGGTTTCTCATTAAACAGTTAGTACACATATTGCTCTATGACAATGGTTAACAACCCCATGACACGTCAACACTGTCCCTTCTCAATCTTGGGTTCCCTATCACTAGCATTCTTGTCCCCTCCTGCCTTCTAGTCTTAGTCCCTGGACTGCTGTGTCTCATTAGTCCTGTTTTGTTTTATGAGGCTGTCCAATCCCAGGCTGAATGGTGAACTTCGGGAGTGACTTCAACACTGAGCTAAAAGGGTGTCTGGGGGCCATGATCTTGGGGTTTCTCCAGTCTGTCAGGGCAGTAAATCTGGTCTTTTTTTCCATCTATAATTTTCAAGCTAAATTCTACATTTGGAAGGATTATGTAATTTGCCATGCTGTGTATAAAGGCTGCAGTTTCCCTACTGAAATTTACAATCAGCAGATTCCACAAAGTTTTTGTGTGTAAGAAATAGCTGAAAGGAGGTGGCTATAGGATCCTTTGAATTGCTAGATCAAAATCTTGATAATGGGTGGGGGCGGATCATCAGAGTGGAGTAATTTAATATATGGGTTGGAAGATTATTAATGAACAAGAAAAATAAGGGGTGTTATTCCATTTATATTTTAATTTCAGAGAGTGATCAGAATGAAATGGCTTACGGCAATATAGAAATGACAGAAAGACTGTTTCAGAAGCACAATTGACAGGTTACGTGATATGATTTGGGAAACAAGGTTTGTGGAGAAGTAGTCTAATTTTAACTTCACTTTCACTTTAATTTCTATCTATAACATAATCTTTTCCAGAATTTATAAGCATTTGTGAATAGGCTTATTTTATCACAGTAGATTTTCAACACTGGAATAAAAAGAATTGTATCTTAAAGTTTTAAAGAGAGTTCCTTATAATTTTAAAGAATTCATTATTTTAAAACAGATGACATTTCAAAGATTGTACTCTGAAAGAGATAATTTCTTTGAGAATCTGGTTTATGAAGTAATTTTTTTTTGCTAATCTCTGGAAATGTTGAGACTGAATTATTCAGGAAGGTAGTAATAACACTAGGATTGAAATAAAATGCTGGGAAAATAAAGTAGCATACTAAATAGATTGTCCAATCAATCTCTCTCTGTTCATGTCCTATCAATCATTTTGCTTTAAATTAATAATTAAATAAGAAAGGTTATACCAAATATATGATTTACCCGTTTTAAGGATATCATGATTTTCAGGGCAGTTGATAATTCTTACTAATGCTTTTACATTAGTAAAGACCCATGTAAAGTATAGAGTCAGTGAGAAAGAGGAAGACCCTCAATGAGATGGTTTGACATGGTGGCTGCAACAATGGGCTTAAGCATAACAGCAATTGTGAGGATGGTGCAGGACTGAGTGGTGTTTCATTCTGTTGTACCTAGGGTTGTTATGCATCAGAATTGCCTTGATGGCACCTGTGATGGTTAAGATTGTATGTCCACTTGGCTAGGCCATGATTCTCAGTGTTTTAGCAGTTGTATAATGTTGTGATCACTTCCCTGTTGAAATTTGATATGTGATCACCCCCATGATGGAATCTGCTGAGTGGTACTGTTGGTGGAGGTGCCTGTGGCAGCTCACTGCCCACTCAGCTTCATCTCTCTGCCTTCTGCTGGTTACTTTCTGCCTGCTCACCTTGCCAAAGTTTTTGGCTTGTTCCAGACTCAGTAGCTGTCTCTGGTTGTCTCACTTCTGGTTCTTGGGACTTGAGCTAGCAGCTTACCTGTCAATCTTGGAATTTGTCTATCTTCACAGCCTGCAAGCAAGAGTCCTGTTCCCTGACCTGCAGATCTTGGGTTCACCAGCCCCTGTAGTTACGTGAATCAGGAGAAACCTTCAGTCTTGCTTGCTGATCTTGGAACTTATTGACCTTCACAACCTGTGAGCGGGAGCCCTGCTTTCCGACCTGCTGACCTTGGATTTGCCAGCTTCTGTGACTGCGTGAATTAGGAGAGGCCTCTAGCCTGATCCACAGACTTGGGACGTTTTACCCTCTGCAATCGCGTGAGCTGTTTCCTTGATATAAAACTCACTCTAAATATATTTATACGCTTTACTGGTTTTGCTTCTCTAGAGAACCCAGCCTAAGACAGCACAAAACAACAACAGCAAACAACATGTAAATAGCAGTTAGATGAGGTAAGTTACCCAATTAAAAAGAAAAGAAAATCTACTTAAATCATTAAATATTTAAGAAACTATTGTGTGCATGGGGCTCTGGTGGTGCGGTGGTTAAGAGCTTGGTTGCTAATCAAAAAAGTTGGAAATTTGAATCCACTACCACTCCTTGGAAACCCTATGGGGAAGTTCTATTCTGTCCTATAGCATCACTATAAGTCGGAATCAACTTGACCACAACGGGTTTTACACTTTATTG
>NW_004444380.1:190716-192267 GCF_000243295.1 Trichechus manatus latirostris | reverse complement strand
ATTTGGCTATGTCTGAGCAGGCGGGCTGTGTTTTCTTTGTTGGTTGCTCATCTGTGGGCACAATTCTTTTCACCTCTTTCTCCAATTGGCAGTGTCAGTCGCTTAGATATGGTACAGCAGGGCCGGTCTAGCTTAAGAGGAGTTAGTGGGACAAGCTGTTTGTGGCACTTATTACAGCCACGAGGGCGGGTCAGTAATCAGTGCAGGGCATTTTCCAGTAGGCTGTGCCTGTGCTGCTTGGTGATATGATGTTTAGCACATGGTGTAGGTAGGCAGGATGTAGGGGGGAAGATTGTTAAGTGTGGAGCTAAGATGGATATGGGAGAGAGGAGAGAGGAACAGGAGCCGAAAACATACAAAAAACAAAAAAGAGTGCAAGGGAGCTTGCTGTTGGTATGGAGAGATGAGAGACTATGAAATGGAGAAAAACAAAAAGGGGAAGAAGAAGAAGAAAAAAAAAGAAAAGAATGAATAAATAAAAATCAGAAAAGAAAAAGAACAGCGAAGCTCCCAGGGATCCCACAGGTGCAGCTATAAGGTCTGGGGAAGTTTGTTCTCAGATGTTGCAGTACAGCCTGGCTAGAAGGCGTAGTGGTATTCAGCACCAGGTATTCAGGGAACAGAAAAAGAAGGAAGGTATAGAGAGACGAGAAACTGAGTAATGAAGAAAGACAAAAAGGGAAAAAGAGGGAAAAGAAAACAAAACAAATTAAAAAAAAAAAGAACAAGAAAAGTCCCCAAAAAAACAGAAAAAAAGATATGCTCTCAGGGATCCCTCCGCACATCTGCACAAGACGAGGGTGTAGGTTCCAAGATGCGCAGCACCACCCGGCCAGAAAGGGCTCCCAACTCAAGAAAAGGAAAAGAAAACAAACAAATAATTCAATACAAATAAACAAACAAAAGCCCCGGGATCCCACTAGCATGGCAGCCCAGACCGGGAAGCAGTTCCACACTCTAACAGAGCTCCACAGCCCCTCAGGAAGAAGGAAAGATGGTACACAGAGCCAGATATTTGAGCAAAAGGAGGCGGAGGTGGTGAGAGGTAAGGAAGAAATCAAAAGAAGTGGAAAAAAAGCAACACCAGCAGCCAACAAATGGCACTCAGAGAGCTGGCCAGTGCGGGTGGGTGGAATCCAAGCAGCCGGTGCTTCCCAGACGAGAGACTGTGGCCACGGGAAGCAGAGGAGGCTGAGTTGGGGCAAAGAAGGTTGGGGGGTGGGATAGCGTATATCGAAAATTACCAGTTGTTCTGTCTCCTGCTGGAAGCTCCATGAAGCTGCTTTCTCATACCCCCTATTTACTGGTCTCTGATAGGAGTCCAAGATGGCGGATCTGCACTGCGTTAGCTGATAGGGGATCTCTGCATGAATCTCTCCTTGCTCTCCATTCTCTGCCAGTTTTCTCACTCTTTTGGTGCTTGGCTGAGTTCTTTATCTCTTCATTGATGTTTTAGGGTTTCAGGATTGCTGTTTTCTCTGTTTGGCTTAGTTCTTCAGATCTTTGCTGTGGAGGGACTGTGTGGTGCTTCTGCCTAGAGCGCCATTTTGC
>NW_004444380.1:185258-186108 GCF_000243295.1 Trichechus manatus latirostris | reverse complement strand
CAACTTGAGGGCAACTGGTTTTATTTTTTGTTTTGTTTTCATTGAGATAATAGCTGTTAGGAAATTTCGAGTATACCACTTGAAATTTTTCTCTACAAGAAGTGTCTATTGCCTCAAATCTCATACTTCGGACTCTATCAATGAGTTAACATTCAGCTTAGAATTATTTTTTAATGACTATTTTTAAATGACCAATCATGGGTGTTCTCAATCATATAGCTCAACAAAAATCACCCCGCAGGCTTCCCCTATAGCCTACCTTGCATTGACTTCCATCACATTTAGAAAGCATGGCCTACAATACCCTACCTTACCTCTCTGACACCATCTCCTACCACTTGTCTTCTCGTCTTCCATGCTCCCAACACACTGGTCCTTCAGAAGCTCAAATGGGCCCACTTTCCCACCTCCTTAAGATCTTTCTCTTTGTACTGGCTGATGCCTCTGTCTGGAAACAGCAGCTGGCATGGCTGGATCCTTCTTCTTATTCAGATATCAATTAAAGTGCCATCTCCTCAGATATGTCTTCTCTGACCACTCAGATTAAAATTTCTTTCCTCAGTAATGGTTTAAAGTTGATTTAACTTATTGGTTTTTACTGTTTTTTAAGTTCTTGCCACTATCAGAATTTACAGTATCCATTTCAGAATTTGCTTGAATATTGTCTGTGTCTCTCTGCCTGTCTTCCTCCCAATCAAGAATGTAAGTTCCATGGGAATAAAGACCTTGCCTATCGTTACTTTGCTTCATCCCTTGTAAGTCATCGCTTATAATTCAATGACTGACAAAGAGTACCGTTATTGTTACCCAAATAATGCACACCTTCTATGTTTGTTTGCCAGCCGCTCCC
>NW_004444380.1:182320-184413 GCF_000243295.1 Trichechus manatus latirostris | reverse complement strand
ATGTACATCCTCAGCAAGTGGAGCCATAATTCTGAAATATGTGTATGTGTGCACCTGTACTTGTATCTTTTTGTCAGAGATGTCCATGTTCATGCTTGAATGGAAAGCTTTCCCATATATAGTAGGAACACACCAACAGCACGCCAGAAAAAGAGGATGATGGAAGAGGTAGAATGTTATCACCTAAGATCCCATGTGAAGTATCAATCAATAGTAATTCTTCTAGAAGAAGAAGACAAAACATAAAATACACCAGTATGCATCAGTGAGTTAACCCTGTCTTTGTCTCTTCCTCTACAAACTCTCAATGTTCTCCTCTTCCCTGTGACATTTCTTGTGGTCCCAACAAAAGGTAATGAGAATTATAAGCAACAACGATACTAGCAAGTCCAAAGGTGAGGCTTAAATGGCTTGTAGAATCTCATGGAGGCTGGATTCTTGAGTAAGCAAACTCTACACAATTACAAAAAAAAACAAACAAAAAATCATATTAAAGGTACATGATTTCATTGTATGCATCTATACAGAACAGAAAAGGAGTTTTGAATATACTAGTGATTAGGGATTCTTGAGATATTGTTTTTAAATGCCAATTAGTTTGAAAATGAGTCAACTCTACTTATGGTTGTACCACTCCGGTTGTATAAAAGGCCCTGGGCAGGTTAGGAATTTCATACTGAAGAAGCTGATCCTGCTCTTCAGCTGAATCTTCTACTCCTGTTACCATGAGCTACTACGGCAACTACTCCGGAGGCCTGGGCTACAGCTACGGTGGGCTGGGCTGTGGCTACGGCTGTGGTTGTGGCTATGGTGGTCTGGGCTGTGCTACGGCTGTGGTTGTGGCTACGGTGGTCTGGGCTGTGGCTACGGCTGTGGTCGTGGCTACGGTGGTCTGGGCTGTGGCTACGGCTGTGGTTGTGGCTATGGTGGTTATGGATACTCCTGCTACCGCCCACGCTGCTATGGAAGATACTGGTCTTATGGGTTCTATTGAGAAAATCTAGATTCCAGATCCCTTGGGTCTTTCTTGTTATTACGTTTGGGCTCTTTTTTCTTATGTTTTACACAAGTTTTATTTTATATTCTAACAGTAGTATCTAACTACTAGGTTACTCATGGAAAAGAATTACGAGTTCATTAATTATCTGGAATATTGAACAATTTTTTGGAAAAAAAATCCATCTATTTTTAAATGTTTGCATATATCCAAACTTAATATTTCTTTGGGAAAAATTCTAATTTTATTTTTCATTAAATATAAGGTAACTTGCAAGCCATTCATGTTTAAATGTATATTCATTTATTTCATCATATTTGTGTGTAAGAATATGTGTATGTGTGTGAATGTGAGTGTGAGTGTGTATGTATGCACGCACACAGGCATCACTGCTTTTGTACCAACTGAGGTCTGCTCCCAAGGGCATTAGCTCCTTGTCACTTGCAGAGAGAACCTCATTCTGAGAGTCTCATTGGCTTTCAGTAGAAGGCTACCAGCATGACTGAAAAGTTGAATGCAGAGAGTACAAACACGACACCAAAAACTATTTCCCAGGGTTCAGTCTTTGTACCACTCAGACCCAGTCATAGCTTATGTTATTTTCACACTCATGTTCTATCATTACTTCTTCAAAATAACATCTGGTTATGAATTCTCAAAAACAAAACAAAACAGCAAAGACCAGGAAGACAAGCTGCAGTTCCTTTTCAGCTACAATTGATATCCAAGTTGTAATTGACATCTCTGTCCTTTATCACCCATTCTGCTTTGCCCTCATACCTGGCCAAAACCTCTGCTATCCGAGGTGGCTTGCATAAAGACATATCCCCAACCTTTATCCCTGAGAAGTCTGATCCCTCATTTCCTGTGCCCTTGCATGGTTGAAATGGAAGCAATCAAGAGTTACTACAGTAGATCGTATAAGTTTCTGACACACACCTCCATGCCTCTACTGTATGGTAGGATTTGTATCTCCTTATAATAAGCAATATAGCAATTTCTTCCTCTGTTAATCTACTGGCATGTGGAGTCCACTATTACCAATTAGATGAAAGTCTTATGACAATTTACTAAATGAGTCCCAAGAAGTGATAGG
>NW_004444380.1:180069-181014 GCF_000243295.1 Trichechus manatus latirostris | reverse complement strand
AAAAAAATTTTACAAAGTAGCCTAAGATTAGTTAACAGAAACAAAATAAGAAAAGTATTTATTTACTTTTCTTATACAGTTATTATAGTGTACATAGAGTAATTTAGTGGGAGTTCAGTATCTTGTACAGTACAGAACTGAACCAGTAATAGCCTCCAGACTCACCCAACACTACATTAGCCCTGCAAGCTCCAATTGTGTTAAGTACAGATTACATATTAGACTATGCATACAGTAGGGTATATTTACAATAATGTGTATTATTATATTATAATATCATTATATGTGCAATAATATTATATATAATTGTATTATATATACAATATCATACAGTGTTAACCTCCTTAACCCATATATTATCTTGCCAGATACATTAGCTGGAATACAGTACTATATGTGTGCAGTGTCTTGTCTATTCAGTCAGTACAGGTACACTACTATATCCCATATATCTTTGCTAAGTACAAGCAGTCCCCGGATTACAAACATCCGACTTGCTTAAAGCCTGTAGTTGCGAACCAACCTCTGTAAAGCCTAGTATATTAAAAATTTGAGGTACGTATAACCATCATTACTTTGGAAGGTGCATCAAAACATTATTATTACTGTATTATTATGTTAAAGATGTTTTAGTGTATCTGGAAGAGTTTCTTTAATGTTTTTATGCATAGAAAGTACACTACGTACTGTATACTAAGGCAGACATTTGACTAACCGACGTTAGATACAAACCGTATCTAACTGTTCCAGTTTACATACACATTTGACTTAAAGACATGCATAGGAACGGAACTTATTCATAATCCAGAGACTACCTGTATAGAATATGGTGCTAGCACAAAGTCCAAATCACACAACGTCCTATTTCACAGAACATATGGTGGATGTTAAGCAATGCATGAAGGTATTATTTCACTATTCCTGACTACATAGGCATCCAAGAAA
>NW_004444380.1:177613-178691 GCF_000243295.1 Trichechus manatus latirostris | reverse complement strand
TCTCTTTTGCCACACTCAACGCCATTTGAGAAAGTTTCTTCCTCTCTCTTCACTTTTTTTTTTCCAGCTGTAAAATGAGGATAATTTGAGCACGTCATAGAGTTGTTGTCAGGTTTGTATGAGATAATGCATATCAAGGACTTGGCACAGTGATTGCCCTGTGGCAAACAGCTAATAAATGCCATTTAATTATTATTATTTAGACGATAAATATACATTATTATTCAGAGATTTGACATAAGAATTAAATAAGCAGTAGAACAAGTTCAACAGAAAATTACTCTTTCATATGCACATAATCAGAAAATAAGCCATGCGTGTAATAGAAAAAGATAACACATATAAAGCACATCTTTAATAGCAGACATTGTTCTAAGTGGTCTAAGTGTTTTAACACATCTAATACTCATGGCAATCCTAGAATGTAAGTTGTATTACCATACTTAATTTGTATATAAGGATACTCAGACCAAAGAAGTTAAACACTTTGCCCAATGCTGCAAGCAGGTTAAGTGGCAATGCTAATGTTTTCTGTTTTAGTATGGTAATTAAGGAAGTATTTTTATTTTACGTGTACTGTTAGAGTAAATGCAGCGATGGTGTTGGGGATGAAGACTCTCACTGTAACAAAAGAGAGACATAACTCATAGGATAAAATGTGAGAGTACCCATGGTTTTGAATTTCAATTGGAGTTATTGGTAATTTGAAGACTTTAAACGTGCCAATGTGTGTACAAACTGCGTTTGCATGGGGCTGTTAACAGCAGGATTTAACACCAAGTTCAATATGTTAGAGCTGCTAAGAATGTTAATCAATTTTAGGTGGCATTAAGACACATACAGGGTACATATCTTGGAAAATTATAATCGACAACAGTCTTGACTTGCGAGTCTGTATCTAAGGAACTGGCTTACTAGGCAGGTCAAGATGGTTTAAAATCCACTGCTTCTTGGGTGAGTGACATTGACCATCACATTCCCATCTAATATTAAATAAAAATTCTAAGCTTAAAAAATTAAGTAAATAGGAACAACAACTCCACATACAAGTGTAGTTTTGAGGAAAAAAAAAAAAAAA
>NW_004444380.1:171622-173078 GCF_000243295.1 Trichechus manatus latirostris | reverse complement strand
GTGCGAGGTTGCTGATCTTTGACTATCTGTAGCTGAAGATATGAATGTGTTAGGTCTCACCACAGTTACATTCAACCAGTGCATTTGTAAAATATGTTTTCATGAGCAGATCCAAGAACTAATCTGATTTACCTTGATATGATCACAGCCTCGTCTTCAGCAAGCATATGCAAAGCTTGGCTAAAGTTATCGGTAAAAACAGTACCCGCCTTTCTCATCGGTTTATTCTATTACTGCTGTATTTCATTCTTTCTGAATTTAAAATTGTACCTCTGGGCAGCTCTAAGTTTCTCCTCTAAATCCTGTATGATAGGTGTTTCTTTTTATTCACTGACGAAAGTAATTCTGAAAATCCTTCTCTGCATAGTGACTGAACAGATAGTTTTATGTCTGTCATTCCCACATTGTCACAGAAAGAGAGAATTTGAGATGTTTAAGTGAACCTTTCAAAAGGGTCAGACTCTGCTTGCCTTTTATATGAGTCCCGTAACCAAGCAGCTTGTTTAGACTAAACTCATGCAAATGCACACGTGACCCAATATATAGGCTGAAAAGCATACATAGGAAATCGGGGATCTCATTTCAGTTGATGCCTCTGAATTAAGATGTTGGGGAAGAATAGTGAATATACCGTGGACTGCCAGAGGACAGAGTAGTACTGTCCCATAGGGTTTCCAAGGTGCGGCTGGTGGATTCGAACTGCTGACCTTTTGGTGAGCAGCTGAAAGCTTAACCACCGCACCACCAGGGCTCCTTGTTGGCGATAGAGACTATAAATATTTCTTCTAAAACATCCCAGGTAGGGACTCAAAAAACTAAACCAGTTGCCACTGAGTCAGCTCTAACCGCACTTCATAGGGTCTTCAAGACTCTGAGCTCTTCAGAAGCAGATCCCCAGGTCTTTCTTATGATGCAACTCTGGCTGGTGCATCAAACTGCCAACATTTTGGTTAGTAGGTGAGCACTTAATCACAGGGAGGGTGATATAAACCCTCATCACAAGGAATTGAAAAGGAAAGGAAATGTCCCTCCTTATTAGAGTAGATGTTATGCATATGCTAGATTTTTGCTTAATTTATCCCATATAATTGTAACACCAACCTATTAATTTTAAAATTATGATTTCTATTTTCATAGTCAGAAGTTAAGATTCGAAGAAGAACTTTAAAACATTTTGGGGAAAATTGTGCAATAATTCAAAGATCGTTGTGAGTAGCTATGTGCAAGGTGACAAGAATATGATTGAACACCTCTACCTTTTGGTTAATCTTACAGTTTATCTCAGTCTTCTGTCAATATTGCTGCTCTTGTTGGATTGCCCATCACAGTGTCATGGAATGGTATATTTGTCGAATTATTTGATGGAATTATAATTATGCTTGATTCTTTATATCATATTCATAAGTTACAGGATGCAAAAGGTGTCATATAGATATATTAGTTATCATTTAGATAT
>NW_004444380.1:158589-169432 GCF_000243295.1 Trichechus manatus latirostris | reverse complement strand
ACAGACGCACTTCCCAGTAAAACAGCCAGGACTGGTGAAGATTATTTTTTTAAAAAGACTTTAGAAATTATTCTAATGGCACATATAAAATGAAGAAACATTTCTTCAGGAAAGCCTACTAAACAGTGGTAAGAAATGCATGAGTCTTGATCCATGTGAACCATGGTGTACTTTCTCCATTTCCCTTCCCAGTAGCCTGAAAGCTTCACTCCAGGCAGGTGTGACAAAGAATACAGTGCTCTCTCCTCTCAACTCCCAGTCAAGGACTACAATATCTCTCTAGCTGGGGCAGGCTATCAGCATATCTCATTCACCCCAGTTCTGTGTTGCATTGGCTAAACTCCAGGTGAATGCATGCAAGAGGTTAATGGCTTCCCGTTTCCACCTACCTCCCACTTCTAGAGCCAAGGCTGTACCCGAGGTGCAACAGGCTGACAGTCTTGGAGATCTATTGCCTTCTCCCTCACCCAGGCTCACTCATCAGCTGGAGGTCTCATGACAGGAGTCACAAACCTAGAAAACCAGAAACTGCTACCCTAGACAGATGTGTCTCCCTAAGAAAACAAGCAGGCTGTTGTTCCTGTCCCTAGTTCTGGTGTAGGTGTTCAGATATTTTGCACAGGATGAAAGATGGGCCATAAAAACATAGTGCTCTGAATTTCTCCCGAGATGAACTGATTTTATTTAGAATAGTGTCTGGGGAAACTCAAGTCTAAGGTTTTTCTTGTAAACAATGAACCCGAGGCGGGTAGCTCCATGAAATCAACTAGCTAAAACCACAGACCAGTGAAACTACCAGAGAGAACATGGGGGGATAAAAAAGACACAGTTATGAAAAGCCTTCTGGGTGCAGAACAAACCTCAAAGAATGGTCTCAGGAACTACCCTGCTAGGGAGCCTGAATTTAATCAAATTAGACTGTAGAGTAATTTATGCCCAAGGGTATTTTGAAAATAATAAAGCAATCAATCAGCTATTAGTGGAACCTAACAGCTGAGTATGATACCAACAAAGGCAGACCATTTAATGGTGACATCAAGGAAAGAAAATGTAAAAGAAGCCAAAGAAAACTACAGTTAACGCAGGATGACTGAACTCATGGCATGAACTGTGCCTTCTGATGAATGGCACTGGTGGTTTCACGATGGAGGGCAATACACTGCAGTGACGTAGTCCAGACAAGTCAATTGTGGGCCAGTGTCACTGAGTGACTCATACTCACGGTGACCCCATGTGTGTCAGCATAGAACTGTGCTCCATATGGATCTCATTGGATGTTTTTGGGGAAGTAGATCACCAGGCCTTTCTTCTGAGATGCCTGTAGGTGGACTGCTCATTAAAAAAATCAACCATTGGACTTCATCAAAATTAAAAACCTTTGGTCTTGAAAGGACACTATCAAAAAAAGTGAAAAGACAACCCAAGGAATGGGAAAAGTATTTGCAAATTGCATTTATAATAAGAGACTTGTATATAGGATGTCTAAAAAACTCTTACAAATCAGTACTGTAATTAAAAGACAAGTAAACCAATTTTAAAATGGGCAAATGATCTGACTAGATAGACCTCCAAAGAAGATATAGGAAAGATCAATAAGCACCTGAAAAGTTGCGCATCATCATTAGTTATTAGGAAATGCGTATATTTCACTATTATATTTGATCAGGAAAAAATATACAAAATAAAAAGTAACTAAGGGGAAAGCATCATTGAAAGAGAAGAAATTTTAAATGTCATATGAGATTACTTTGTAGACCTCTATGCATATAAATTTGAAAACCTGGATGAAATATATAATTTCCTAGGGTAATATAGATTACCAAAATCAACACCTTTAGGTTTATAAATCATAAAAAGATCAATTTCTTTAGAAGAAATAGAGAAAATTATTAAGAAATGCCCCAAACAATGCTCCAGGCCCAGATAATATTTCAGGAGCATTCTACCAAATCGTCAAATACAAGATAATCTCAGTGCTCTATAAATTGTTCCAGAGCATTGAAAATGAAGGACTATTTCCTAATTCCTATGGTGAAGAAGCTATATCACAGAATCTGTGATGGGCAGATTCTTAGGGTACACCCATGATTCTTGCTGCTGATGTTAATGCCATGCTTCTCATTACTGTAGGTGAGATCTTTGACTTCTAGCCAATAGAATATGACAAAGGTATACAATTATGTGTAAGTGATTATTTGATAATGCAACATAAGATTTAGTACACATGTTGCTGAAGTCTTTCTCCTTCCTTTGCTGGCTTTGAGAAAGCAAGCCACCAAGTTTGAGAACCTACTTGGAAAGGAATTCTGGGCTATCTCCTGAAGCTGAGGATGTCCTCTAGTGGACAGCCTGCAAGGGCCTCCAACCACCTGTTAGCAAGAAAATGATTCCTCACTTGTACAACTGCAAGGAACTGAATTCTGCCAACAATTACATGAACTTGGAAACAGATCCATCCCCAACAAACCTTCAGATACTACCACAGCTCCATCTGACATCTTGAATTGCAAACTTCAGAAACCCTGAAACTTCTCAGTTTGTATCTGAAATAGTGTTTTTTCTCCAATTACTATGGCCCACCATACAGCTAAAAGAGTTTTAAAATCTACTACTCGCTTAGGATGTATACATCATGTAACTATTCCTTAGATTGTGTTTTTCATAAACAATCATACCTTTAAAAAAAGAAGAGTGGCAGTAGAGAAGAGTGGCAGCATTCATTTATTTTTAAGAGATACTATGCACACCAAAGTTTAGAAAAATCATATTTTTTCTTTATTATTTACCGTGTGCCAGGCAATGCTCAACCAAATTTTTAAATAATACTTCATTTAGTGTTGAGAGTTTCCAGGCATGAAGTTTACAAAATAAATTTACTTTTCTAAGACGACTAACCTTTGACTTAGTGAAGAAGCTGTCTGTGATAGTTAAGATTGTGGGTCAACTTGACTGGGTCATGATTCTCAGTGTTTATACGTGATCACTCCCATGATGAGATCCACTGTGAGTGGCCCATCAGTTGAAAGGGAGTTTCCTTGGGGGTGTGGCCTGCATCCAAATATAAGCAGATGTTCTGGCTTTTTTGCTTGCTCTGGATCCTGTGGCTGCCTCCTTTCCATCTGACCTCTGGTTCTTGGGACTTGAGCTATCAGCTTATCTGCCTATCTTGGGATTCATCTATCTTCACAGCCCCTGAACAAGATCCCTGCTCTCCGCCCTGCCAATCTTGGGTTCACCAGCCCCTGTGGCTACATGAATCTGGAGAAGTCTCTATCCTGATCCACTGACTTGGGACTTTCCAGCCTCTACAATCGCATGAGACGTTTCCTTGATATAAATCTCTCTATACATGTATTTATATGCTTTACTGGTTTTGCTTCTGTAGAGAACCCAGCCCAAGACACTGACCTAGTAGTAAGGGAAAATATCTCCCAAACAAAGCAATTATTTCCTTTGCTGAAAACCAAAACAAACAGAACTATTAGTAAGTAATCAGTAGTGAACATTAGGTGATTGAAATAAAAACCAGGATTGCTTTTCCACATGAAACAAATTAGTTCATCAGAGAA
This sequence comes from Trichechus manatus latirostris, assembly GCF_000243295.1. Lineage (NCBI taxonomy): Eukaryota > Metazoa > Chordata > Mammalia > Sirenia > Trichechidae > Trichechus > Trichechus manatus. The sequence goes on along the minus strand of NW_004444380.1, from coordinate 165,863 downwards.
ACACATTTCAGCAGGAAAGTCATCAAGACAGTTGCTATGAAATCATCATCCTGATGAAAGTTTAACTGTGAGGTCACAGGTGGATTTTATATTCTGCCACCCCTCATGAGGCAAATTCAGGGAATTGTAGGTTAGACTGCAGGTCAACAACAGATCATAGCAGACTTCTATGATGCAGTGTAATCATCACCGAAGGAAGAGGCTCAGGACATGTGGCATTCAGAATTGGTGAATCACAACGGCCAAGTGTATACAGTGACAGTCTCCCATGGTGTCCTCAATAGTAGTAGCCAAAGCCAGAGCCATAGCCAGAGCCACAGCCAGAGCCACAGCCCAGTCCATGGAAGCCACAGCCATAGCAGGAGCCATAGGCACAGCCCAGGTCTCTATAGCCCAGGCCTCCGTAGCCACAGCCCAGGCCTCTGTAGCCACAGCATCCATAGCCACGGCCCCCATAGTAGTTTCCATAGTAACTGCAAGACATGATGTTTGTTGTCAAGGTTGTCCTTGGGTAGAGAAGGAGTGTAGGTGACTTCAGTCTGAACAGCTCTCCCTGCAGAGGGCCTTTCATACACTGTCAGTGTAGATGGGACCAACCACATGTGCTCATGCCATTGGCTAATTTGCAGGACCAATCTGAGTAGTTCTAAGGCATGACCTCAGAGGCATTGCAGATATTTGCTCTGATGAGCCACATCTTAACCGATGGCGGACTATTAATGAGAAACTTTTTCTCATCTTCAACCCTTACTCATACAAGATCTTCAAATCACGCTTTTGTAACAAATCTTTATGGCAAGAAATAGCATTTTTAGTAGACAAACTCTGACTTGCTCCAGTCAACCAATAGTTTTATCTTCTTGTTGCTGACTTTCAAAAGGTCATGGAAGTCTACCTTAACTTTGAGCTTCTCCATCGGTCTCCTTCTGCTCCAAACCCATCTTTTTCCTTTAGGGATTCTCATTTTCACGTCAGAGATGGTTTACTACTAAAAGCCGAATGGTGTCACCCAGCTTCATGAGAATGGTGAAAACAAGCCAGTTCTGGAACACCAGCTCTCAGAAAACTGGACTTTCCTTTCTCACTTATATCAATGTTAGTTTTTGCCACTGTATTTTAAAAACGACATCAAATATTTTCCTCATCGTTTCATATTTATATCCTGAAATCGTAGTCAGAAAAAAATGAGAATAATCAGACTTTTTTATTTATAAAATTTCACTTTCAGGAAATAATTTTGTTTAAATGTCAAGACATTTGTGATATTTATGTTCTGGCTAGAAGGTGAGGATAGCTTCACCTTTATTTAAAACATGAATACGGGCAGAAATATCTTTTCATAGAACCTAGTAGATTTCAGCAACAAACAAGGAGCTGTTGGTAAAATATCTCAGGCTATGAGAAACATATTACTAATGACTTTTTTAAAACTGCAATGAAGCTCAAAGCTACATTCAATGATTAAGTTAAATACCCCTCTAAACTCATGTTACTAGCCAAATGACTTCCTAAAAGTCTATCAAGCGTAGTATATAAGAGTAGAACATCTGGAATCAGCTCTCTGGATTCAAATACTAACTCTACCACTAATAGCTGTGTGATCCTTAGGCAAGTTACTTCACCTCTTCGTGTCTCAGTTGCCCCATTTATTAAAGAGAATTTTGCTAAGCACCTACTCACAAAGAGATTGTAAGAATCACCTCAGTTAGTATGTCTTAAGCACTCCGAACAGTGTTTAGCACATAGTAAATACTATAAAAATGTTTGCTATTATTGTTTCCTCTCATAACTGTTTTCCTGGATATAAGCTTTAGTGGAGAATTGATGGATACAACAAGAGAATTCAGACATAGTTAAGTTCTCATTTAGGTGTCCTGTGTCATTGTAGATACAGGGAAGAGAACACCTACCTTAAAGCTGTGCATCTAATTGTGGAAGGAGGCACATCCCTGTTGGCCCTCAGAAAGAGCAAGTTCCAAGTTCCCTAAGTAAACACAGCACATGCAGGCAAAGGATGCAAAGACCCAGCCAGGTGGGTCTGAGTGGAGATTCATTGATTTCCCTGGCACATCAAAGGCTTTCAATGCTAGGTGATGAATTAACCAGGAATGTTATCCCTATGGCAAGGAAAAATGGCAGTATCGACTGCATCAGCCACAGATACGAGCACAGGAGAGATGAAGGTGCTCCCTCCCAATCAATAGCATACCACTCACTGCCCATTAAAATCGGCCTCAGGAGGAGGAATGGAATAGTGATGAAATCCTTAATGCAGCTGAGTTTTAATCCTGACACTAGAAAGTAATTAAATTTGGTTGAGTTTACCTGGAAGCGAATAAATGCTCTGCCATCTAGTGGAAATGATGACTCAAGATAGATATTGGGTAAAACACAAGAAAACAAAGAATATTTGTATCCTTGGAAAGATGTGTCTTGTAAAAATGTTACATGAAATATGCATTTAAAGTGAACCATTTTATCTAAGAAGAAATATTGGGCAATATTTCAGCTCTCATACTGTAAGCAAACCTTGCCCTTTTAATAATTGTATTTCCCCAAAGGCGAACATAATGACTTCCTAGGCTGCAAGGGGCAGAGGAAATTGAGGGTATGAAGGAGACCTGGTGGTACAATGGTTAAGTATTTGGCTGCTAACTGAAATGTTGGCAGTTGGAGCCCACCCAGCAACTGTGAGGAAGGATGACCTGGTGACCTGTTCCTGTGAAGATTACAACCTCGACATACCACTTTAAAAAAAATTTTAAATTTTTACAGGGGTACAACTTACTGATAACAATTACAATAATCAGCCGTGCAGCCTTACCCTAAATCAATGCGATTTTTCCATCACCATACATCGAAGCTCGGTACTACATAAGCAATAACCCCCCATCCCTTTCTGCCCCCCTCCTGCCCCTGGTAACCACTAATAAACTTTCATCTCTGTACATTTGCCTTTTCTTGTCTTTTTATATAAGTGAAGTCATACAGTATTCGTCCTTTTGTAATTGACTTATTTCACTCAGCGTAATGTCTTCAAGCTCCATCCATGTTGTAGCATGTAGCAAGACTTCATTTCTCCATGGTGTGTATGTTCCAGATTTTGTTTATCCATTCATCTGGTGATGGGCATTTAGGTTGTTTACACCTTTTGGCTACTGTGCGGCAATAGTGCTGCAATGGACATGGGTGTTCAAGTCACTGAGTCTGCTTTCAAGACTTTTGGGTATATACCTGGGAATAGAATTACTGGGTCATATGGTAGTTCTCTTTTTAGTTTTTTGAGGAACCACGACACTGTTTTCCACATCTGTACCTTTTTACATTCCCACTAGCAGTGGATAAGGGTTCCAACTTCTCTGCATCCTTGCAAACATTTGTTATTTTGTTTTTTTTTTTAAATCTAGTCATCCTTGTGGGAGTGAAATGGTATCTCATTGTGGTTTTAATTTGCATCTCTCTGATGGCTAATGACATTGAGTGTCTTTTAATGTGTTTAGGGGCTATTTCAATGTGCTCTTTGGTGAAAATTTGAATTAGCAAAAGCTGTGTGATAAACATATTTACATCAATGACAAAAACGAAAAGACTAGCTGGATTTTGTCTCTTAGTTTGGAGGGTTAGGGTCATGGTTTCAAGGACATCCCAGTTGATTGTTCTTCAACGTGCTGATGCTTCCGTTCTACCTCCTAGTTTGTTCCGTAATTCCTGGGGTCTTAAAAGTTTGTAAGCAGCCATCCAAGGCACAACACTTGGTCTTTATTCACCTGGAGCAACAGAAGAAAATGCAGAGTCATGAATAGGGTTAGGAAATGGAACGTGTGGCTAATTACCTCTGTGAATAACTTCCTCCTTCGCCATGAGACCAGAAAAACTGTATTGTGCCTGGCTACTATTCCTGAACATTTTGATCAAAGATTCTATAGAAGAATACTGATTTAAAGGGGGGAAATGCGTAACAGAAATTCTCATGGACTCCAGACTTTCTGGAGCCACTGAGGCTGGATGAACCTCTGAAACTATTGCCCTGAGATAATCTTCATACCGTAAATCAAAGATATCCACTGAAATCTTCTTAAAACCAAACAAGAGTTTAGCTTAATTAGTAAAAAATGTCCGACTTGGGCAATATGCTCTTTTAAGAGCTATGTATATGGGATCAAACTGACAACAACAACTTGAAAAATTAGATAGGAAACTCAGCGGGCAGTGAGTATACATCGTGTTAGTGGGGGAGTAACAGCTCAGAAAAGGAGGCGGAGAATGGTTGCACAACTCAAAGAATGTAATCATTGTCACTGAATTGTATATGTTGAAACTTAAAAAATTAAAATAAAGGAATTAAAAAAAAAAGATTACAACCTAGAAAACCCTTAGAGGCAGTTCTACTCTGTCACGTTGGGTCCCTGAGTCAAAAATCGACTCAACAGCACCTAACAACAACAACTATAAATACTTTTTTTCCATAATTTCTGTGATTTCAGACAACCTCATCATGGAATTTAAATTTATGCTCTTACTGAGCAAGAGCTTTCTTAAAACCAGGTCAAGAATCTATCATTCAAGACATGTGATTTGATTGTGAAAATTTTGACACAACGGCAAGTAATCTTGGCTATGAAGGCTTCACTACGCCTGATGAAATAGAGATTTATGGCAGTGTTGTTGTTGGTGTTGTTCGTGGTTAATGTAAAAATAATGTGTAACAAGGACACCTTGTCTGTGGTTTGCCACACCTCCTACTGAAGAAGTATAAAAGGTCTTGTGAAGATGGTGATGTTCAAACTCAGGAAACTCTCTTCCTCTCCTACACTTGAACCATCCTCTTCTGACAACAGGTACTATTCTGGCAACTACTATGGTGGCCTGGGCTGTGGCTATGGCTGTGGCTATTGCAGCTATGGTGACCATGGTGGGTGTGGATATGGCTGCTGCCGCCCATCTTGCTATGGAAGATATTGGTCATATGGATTCTATTGAAAAGTCTGCAGCCACCGATCCCACTGAATGTGTCCACATCCAGTCTCGTCTCTTCAAAATAGCAACAATCTAACCCCAGACTGTCATGAAAGAATGGAAGATGTCATCTTTCTCTGGTTCTATTGTGTAATATCATAGAGAATATCTTTTAAAATGCAGCAAATTATTCTTTTTCTTTACTGCTTTCAATAAATTTATTCTCTTCAAATACAGTATGCTTTTATGCTTATTTATTTTTACCATCATTTTGCAAGTAGACGATTGTAAGATAGAAGTTACAATCCCAAGGGGCTGATGTGGCTCAAAAGACCAGCCATGCGGATCAGTTGTTTGGAAAGAAAGCTCAGCCCTCATACTCACTATTTGACTGTTTTAATTGTCCAAAATAATAAGCCCCGTTTCCAACTTCTGCATGTTAATTCCCTCCATATTTTTTTATTTCTATTTTTTGTCCCTGTTATATATTTATTATACCATTTAAAGCTGAGCTTCTTACGTATGCTTCCCACTCACATAGTGTTGCCTGCTTCTCTTGAGCTCATTAGCAAAAGAGCTCAAAGCACACTTGAATTCTGATAGCTGCACTGGGTTGACATCCTGTCCGCGTTTCCCCAGAGCATAGAGGAACATACTTGCATCTGGAGGATGCTTCTGTGAATCCTCCATGCTGTCTTTTTCTTTACTACTTTCTTGTGGCTTCATCACAAGAAAGGCTCTCTCTGTCTTTTGATGTATTCGTACAGACCCCATGTCCAGCCTGAAATGGGTCATAGGACATACTGTGCCAACCATGAGAATCTGGCTGTCATTTAGTGAAACTCTATACGATAGACCATTTTGACAATAAAGTCCATTTCATACATTCCTTCCTTCACTCACTCATTCATTCAATTCTCACCTCCTAACTTATTCCAGGCATGCTGCTGTGTTGAGAGAAAGCATTTTGTAGCTACGTATGTGACATTGTTTCATTGAGACATCCCTAAATTCTATGAAGGTATGCCACGTATAAAAACTCTGATGTTTGCATATTCTAATCTGTTTTTAAAAAGTTTCAAATGAACAGTTTTAGTGGATCTCGACCCCATCTGTACCCATCTATGTATGTAAGATCCCATAACTTCTCAATTAATTTATAAAATCAAACTTTGACATCAAGGAAGAAGTATATTTATTAGCCAAATTTCAAAAACAAATGTCATGGCTGGATAATAATTAGAATTTGGTGAATTCTGCAAATAGATATATTTTCCAATAAGAAAATTAACTGAATTTAGAACCGAAACTTCAAATACATGTATTACAAAGTCTTAAACCAAAATTTTCTAAAATGTTAAAGCATAAATAATTATGAGAGTTCTTTTTCTTAAACACAAAAATGTTTTAAATGTTTTATGTATTTCTTTTCATTTATTATTTTAGGTATTAATGGCTATTAGTAACTAATACATGTACAAAATTTACAAATAAATTATTAAATTCAAGTTGAGATAGTTGTTGAATCAGCTCTGACTCATAGTGACCCCATGTACAACAGAAGGAAACATTGTCCAGTCCTCTGGCATCCTCACAATTGTTGCTTTGTTTGAGCCCGTTGTTGCAGCCACTGTGTCAATCTCTCTTATTGGGGGTTTCCCTCTTTTTTGCTGACTCTCTACTTTACCAAGCATGATGTCCTTCTCCAGGGATTGGTCCCTCCTGATAACATGTCCAAGGTAAGTAAGACAAAATCTCACCATCCTTGCTTCTAAGGAGCATTTTGGTTGTACTTCTTCCAAGACAGATTTGTTCGTTCTTTTGGCAGTCCATGGTATATTCAGTATTCTTTGCCAATATCATAATTCCAATGCGTCAATACTTCTTAAGTCTTCTTTTTTCGTTGTCTATCCTTCACATTTATATGAGGTGATTGAAAATATCATGGCTTGGGTCAGACGCACCTTAGTCATCAAAGTGACATCTTTGCTTTTTAAGGTTTTAAAGAGGTCTTTTGCAGTAAATTCGCCCAATGCGATAAGTTGCTTGATTTCTTGACTGCTGCTTCCATGGATGTTGATTTTTGATCCAAGTAAAATGAAATCCTTGACAACAAAAAAAAAAATTAGAAGTACAGTTTTATTACCTAAAAGGTTTGAAAATCATTGCTCTAGACCAGGGGTTCTCAAAGTATGATCTCAGAACCGTTGAAGGATTCCAAGACCCTTTCAAGGTCAAAACAATTTTTATAATATATTTGTCTTTTTTACTCCTTCTGTCATGAATATACAGTGGAGTTTCTGTGAGTTTGCATGATG
>NW_004444380.1:153658-155701 GCF_000243295.1 Trichechus manatus latirostris | reverse complement strand
TTAGTAGTAGAATCAGTTTCAACTGAAGAAAATAGTGTATATACTAAGAATATATTTCTTTCACTCATAAAGTCTGGAGTTAAGTCATCTAGATCTGTTATGAGGTCCTCAGGAAACAGGCTTATTCTAGATCATTGCTTCATTAAGCATAATATGCAACCTTCATCCTCATGGGCAAATATGGTACCTTTCAAGTCCTAGGCAGTCAGATCAAGAAATACACAAAGAAAAGGGTAAAGGCTATATACGAGATGAATCTTAAAGAAAGTTCCGGGAAGCTTCCCACACAACACCTCTAATTCACATGCCCATTGGGCAGAACTTCATTACATGACTGCATTTAATTGCAAAGGAGCCTGGGAAACGTAGACTTTTTTCTGAATTGCCCTGTGCCCAGCAAAAACTTTTATTTCCAAAGAAGGGGAAAACAATAATAAAGAAACAGTTAGCAGTCCTTATTACAGCTAGAGTCCATTAAGGGAGCAAACAATATTGGTGACTAGGTTAATACTGTAATGAGCAGATCAGACTGGTCATATCAAAATTTTTTGATAAATACAATTTTTTGCAGATACCCTGCCTTTGTGGCTCTTCTGAAGTGATAGTGTTCCAGAAGAGATAAGGATATGGCCATCAGTCCTTTGTAACAGCATTGATATAAAAGCTGTGCTTTCATATGTACCTACAGCCAGCACTCTTATTCATAAAGAAAAACCCAAACCAAACCTGTTGCCGTCCAGTCAATTCCGACCCATAGAGACCCTACAGGACAGAGTAGAACTGCCCCATAGGGTTTCCAAGGAGCGCCTGCTGGATTCAAACTGCTGACCTTTTGGTTAGCAGCTGGGCTCTTAACCACTGCGCCACCATTCATACATAAACAAGCTAAATGCCATTGCCTACGATAATGGTTCCATTTCCTACTAACAGATGCTTTTGTCTTTGGCTGTTTTGTGAACTCCCACAGCTCAGTTGTACCATCAGATATGTGTCTTTCGGTGGATATAAGTGGCTTCTTCTACTTGCCATCTTTCTTGCTTTCTCTCACTTCAACAGCAAAAAAGTACAACATATACCCCCGATACGCATATTTGGTAGATCTGTTATTATTGCAGTCAATGAAGTTTTCCAGATGAAAGCCACCTGGTTCTCACTGGCAAACAATGTTTCAGTAAGCTGCATCCCTGCTTCTCACTTACATTAGGGATTTTAATCTTTCTTCTTCCAACTTCTAATTTGATGAAAATAAAACTGCTTTTCTCCATTATTCTAGTTTCTTCCAGAAGCCAGCATAATGGGATAAAGAAGTCTCCACTCATAACACATCAATGGGGTGCGAGGTCTCTGCATGTTCTATACTGCATACTCAGAGTCAAACAAACATGGTTGGACAGCACTCCAGGTATTTCAAAAATATATTCATTATATGAGAAACGTTCAAAACTACAACGTAGGAAATGTGTTTACATTATAAGATATCCTATTTTATTGTCTCAGCAACTGATTCAAATAATTCTCCTCCATTTTTTCCTCTAGGAAAGTAGATTTTTCTCAAAGGCCCGTAGATAATGGATACATCTTTAAGCAATGAGCAATATAAGTGATATTATTTTAAAAAAAGTCGGTAATATATGAACATATCCCTGTGGCTAGTAGAGTTTTTGGCACATAGCTTGTGCCTAATAAGTATTTTTTCTAAATAAATGAATTATGGCTGAATGAATAATGTTGAAAAATATATCTCCCCGAAATGTCATATATGACTTCAGCAGAAGGTGAGAAAGCAGGGCTATAAACTATCCCCAGAGTCTCGATGTACAAATAATGTTATTTTGCCCAAAGGGCATTTGCTGTGTCTTTATGTGCTGTCTGTGGAGAGCTCAGAATGGAACATAGTTTTAGCAGAAGAGGAAAAAAGAGACATTCTCAGTCTCTCACCAACCATATTATGACTGTGAGTAGATTAAGGACATGTGAATAATATGGATCATTCTGTTTGACAGTTCAAGTCGGATAGGTCAAAGTCACCTTCAAAATATAATG
>NW_004444380.1:147722-152156 GCF_000243295.1 Trichechus manatus latirostris | reverse complement strand
TGTGGCTGTGGCTGTGGCTGTGGCTGTGGCTATGGTTGTGGCTGTGGCTGTGGCTGTGGCTGTGGTGGGTATGGATACAGCTGCTGCTGCCCATCTTGCTGGGGCAGATACTGGTCCTATGGATTTTATTGAGAAATTTCCAAAGACACTCCAAGAGTCTTATTATTGTGTTTTCTGATTCCATTTTGTGGGTTCTTATATTTTTAAACTAGTGATGATCTCATCCCTAAGCTACTTGCGGAGGAGAGAATAGTTTAAATTCTAAATCCATCCATCTCAGATGAGCATAATCATCTGAAATGTCTTGATTTATAGATTTTTTTTTTTCTCTTGACGCTGTAACTATTGCTCTGCTTATGTTTTGGTTCAACATCCTTCATGTGAAACAAATTTTATTTCAATTTTCAATAAAATCTCCTGTTTTGCCAATAGTTTTTCTTCTTTTTTGCGGTACTTTCGTTACATCTGTTGCATGAACGTGTGTGAGAGAGAGAATGTTAGTGTGAGGAGACAGATTACACTGCCTTTCTTGACAGGCTAAAACATTGAAGACCCGAGAATCAGTTATTTCTAAATGAAACTTGTTTTTGATGAATTGGTCATCCCTGAAACCATCCCCACCTGATCGTATGGAAACATTAGTTTATACGCTAGGTTTTTAACAAAATCCCGCAATAATGCTCTTTTTTCCCATCACTGTATTCTATGTACTTCAGTCTTAGGCTGTTTCCTCATACCCTGCATTTGAGTATTTAGGGTTGTGCTTCTTTGTGAATGTTCTTGGCTTTCCCACCTGGCGTTATTCTGAGTGATCCTCTTTTATTCCCTAGCATATGCACTTAAACTACGTTGTTAAAGTGGGTCTGTGCATCATTCTTGCCTCTGAGAGTCTCTAGGAAGTACCACGCAGTTACCATGTCAGCTCACAGGCGTAAGAAATTACAAAACTGCATATTCATGGAACAGAGGCTTTGAGTTTCATATTTCCACGTTCTTTTTTGAAGGCATCAAACGTTATTTTTATACTGAGTACAACTTTCCTTCAGATCTTATAAAGAATAGAAAAAATCATAATAATGAAATTTCAACATAAATTTGCTGAAGGTTCTTTTTTATTTAACATTTTATGTCAACTTGACCTTTAAGAAATTAAAAACTTTTGCACATATGATTGGTAAAGGCATAGTAATTTAGAAATATCAACATGTTGCAGACATTATTTTTTTAAATAATATATGTGGCCAGACTATTATATGATAATTACAGAATTATATTAATTTTTAAAAACTAGGTCATAAGATTAGTTAAGGACCTTAGTTTGCCATAAATTATTAGAAGTCATGTTTCATTTTCTTGGCGTACAAAATATTTTAATCTATGTATCCCTCTGGTATAAGAAAATTTTCTCAAATGGATCGCTATAATTATCACAGACTATGCATTGAGAGAGAAATCTAATAATATTAATATTAAGAGCATGGTATCATTGATAGGATTCATATGACTCAGCACCTAGGACAGTATCTGGAAGTAGTAAGGATTCTGGCATATTTTTTTAAAGGAATGAGTGGAAATAAGTACATGAATGAATAAGGCTTACAAACTTTTGCTAATGTTTTATGTGACTTTCATACTTTTAACATAAGAAAATCATGTGTATTCAGATATGTACACATTTATGTCTCTCCAGAGCCCCAACACCTAAATGATTCCATTTTTCCAAATGATATTGCTTATATGCTTCCCAGGGTAAGTTCAGAGGGGAAGGCGTATTCAGTAGCAGTGGAAAGATGCAGACTTGCACTCCACGATCCTTCACCCTACATTCCTATGACCATGAATACATGGAAGATAAATGTACGATATTAAACCTTCTGACGGTTCTGATGAAAGAATTGGATTGTGCAGCTAAAACTCTCTAATAAAATGAAACAAAATTACTTTTTACACATTAGGGAAAAACTCCATATTCATTCTACTACATGTCATGTTTGGTGACTCTTCTAGGTAATACTGTGTGCATATCATTTTTTCAATATATTTCAGTTGACTGTGCACATTACGTGAAGTGAGTTCCTTACTTAGCTATGAAGCCCCGGTTTTCACAATCTAGTCCCTTGGCTCTGAGGAATTCACTTCACAGAATGAAAGAGGTGATTCATGAAGATTTCTATTGCAAATTAATCTAAAATATAAGATCAATATTGCTCATGGGTTGCCTATCCAGTACTGGTTGTATAGAAAAGCCCCTGTAAAGATGGTGACATTCAAACTCAGGAAACTTCTTTCCCGCTGTTCAGCCGAACCATCCGATCCTGAGAGCATGTGCTACTATTGTAGCTATTCTATGGCCTGGTCTATGGCTATTGTGGTCTGGGATATGCATATGTCTCTGCCTTGCTGTGGAACATGCTGGTACTATGGATCATACTGAAGACTTTCTAAAACACTTAAGACATTGTACTTATTGTCCTATCATTCATTGACTCTGTTCCCATAATTCTTCATCTCAGCAAACGTAGCTTCAAAAATTGGCAGTCTTATCCCTCACTTAACTGGGAAATAGTATCCAGATTTGAGATGCTTCGTCTTGACTGACAAAAATTATCTGGAATATCTGAAAACTTAAGTAATTTTTTTCTTCTTTGGTATACATTATCGTTATGGTCCGCACATAGTACAATTTAATAGATTTAGGTAAGTAAATTATAAATTAATGTTTAATAAGTTATCATTGTTATAGGTTTTATTTTAATTTACATTACTTGTTCAAGTTTTGAGTGTATTCGTGTGTATGTTAATGAGAAAGAGACAGACAGACACAGAGACAGAGAGGCAATGGATCTAAGATCAGGGCTTTGTTGTTTTCCTGAAATAGTAAGGGTCTAACTAAACAATACTCATAAAAAGAACTGGAAGTTCACGTGCACACGTAGCCATTACACATACTCATCCAAGTTAGGCTGAAGCCTTAGCCTCACACTACAATTTTGTGGTTAATAATATTCCCACAACAAAATTGTCATTTTCCGTCACCACATTGTAGATCTCTTTGGCTGTTTCCTTACATGCTAGAATTGAGATGCATTATTTATGTCTGTGGCTCTGAGAAAATACTTTTCACCGTGCCATCTCAGTTTACAATCAAGAATTCAACACCCTCTTACTGTCTGACAGCTCATTCTTGGTGGGCCAGTCTGTCATTATTATCTAGAAAATTATTTATGGATACAGGCACTTCAATAGGTCTAAGAAAACTGGCATTTCTTCTTCAATTATACCTGTGGCTCTTACAGTGTTTTATTCCACGTCTCCTTTGAAGACACAAAATCTCATTTTTCCACTTTTACTTTTCCTCCAGAACTTACTAACAAAATTAATTGGAAAAATTGAATTCCAATTGATGAGACTACTGTGCAGTGAAGTCTTATTTTAATGTATGTGTCTATCATTTGACTTTTTAAATTTGTGATATTTTACAAATTACGAATACAGGCATATGGTTACAATGAGAACACTACCAAGGTATGACTTTTTTCTCATTTATCAAAGAAAAAAAACTGACCCTGCAATAATTTAGTAATGGCAAATTTATATTCATTATTTGAAAATATCTTGAATAAGTACAACATGAAACATTTTTCTCCCAAATTGAGAAGTCATACTTCATAGTCTCAGCAACAAATGTATTAACAGAATTCTTTTTCCATTTTTCCAGTAAATTGTACAATTTCCTTAATTTTCATAGGAAGCGTCAAATTAAGAATTGCATTAACATCAAGAAGTCATATAATCTAATTATTGGAACAACTCACATCATATTATAGGTAGTCCATAAATATTTATTAAATGACTAAATAAAGCTGACAAAAGTACATGAATGTCTCATTGGATTTCCATATTTTTCACAAAGCAACACATGTAAATTCTGGCTTTTAAAATGGAACAATCTATCAATCTCCAGATTTTCAATGTATCAGTTAATGATGCTGTCTAACAACTCATGAAATTTAGTGGCTTATAACAATAATTATTTATTATTGCTCATGAGTTTACTGGTCAACTGGGCAGTTTGTCTGGGCTTGGCTGGTGTCATTCATACGTCCACATATTAATGTACAGGTCAGATATGAAGCTCTCTGATATAAGGTAGGCTCTCTCATATGTTTGGGGTTTGGCTGGCTGTATGCTGAGGTGCCTCAGCCTTCCTCCTTGTGATCACTTATCCTCTAGGAGGCTAGATCAGGCTTGTTCTCATGACGACTGTGGCAGGGTTCAAAGAGAATGAGTAGAAAAGCTCAAGATCTCTTGAAGCCTATGGTAGGAGCTGTTTTCTTTAGCTGAAACAAGTCTCAAAGTTAGCAAAGGTTTAAGCAGTATAAAATGTCTCCACCCTTTGCTACAATATCATATTGCAAGGGGGAGAGGTACAAG
>NW_004444380.1:142529-144774 GCF_000243295.1 Trichechus manatus latirostris | reverse complement strand
AAGTGTTTTATAAGAAAAAATGAATGTATTCTAGGTATTTCAAGCAGAAAATCATGCTTAATAGCCTGTGGAAATGGAGGCGAAGCAGAAATTAGAGAACATCTTTGATACCTTTCGCGTTCTCTGCTATACTTCAGAATCAAGAAATTGCAAAAACTGTAAGAAAGAGTGATTTTTCTCTTAGTGGATTCCTCCCTTTCTATTGTAGGGATTCTTAGGAAAATGTCCAGAGGTTGCTGCAAAACCTTACATCTACCACAAACCATGAAGCCCCTGTATTGCCGTAGCAGTACCATGGTTTTGATCTCTTCAGTCTTTCAAATCTCTCACAAACAGCTCTCACTGGCTGAAACTAAACCCAATCCTGCTAGCAAGGTTCTCTCCACAATCAAGTTCCTGTGAGAGCATAAATGGACAGAAGTGATGCTGAGTTGCCAAAATAAAGATTCCATTAGATTTTAGTCAATTGAACACACCATTATAGTTCTCATTCTTCATGTGAATATCTCTTGCTTCCAACACCTGGATCAGAGTAGTCCCAGTGAAGAGTATCTCAAATATTAAACTTAATCAGCTGAAGTACATCATGTATCATAGTTTCCTCTAGTGGAGGGTCTTTGTTGATTTGCTGGTGGGCAACCAAGACCTTGATTCCTCACCATATGAGCTTCTGATTTCCTGTTCTTTTCAAGCCAAAGTTGTGGCAATTTTCTACTCTGCTTTACATGCAGGCTTGTAAGCACACAGAACCACTCAGTGAGGCACCTGAATTCCAAATATATTCCTCCCTACCGCCTGTGCATAGCAACAACCCTAGCTCCTCATGATGACCAGGGTTGATCTCCTCTGCACATAGTCTCTTCTGCTGTCTTCTATTGTCTAAAACCAAAAAGAGGAAATGTCTTAATTTTGAATAAAATTTGTTACACTCACACAATAGACATGTGTTGGATTGATTGCAATGGTGGTTCCATTCTCAGTTCCCCCAATTTAGGTTAGGCCATCTGTTTCATCCCTCTACTACGGGTTCGGCTGTATGACTTGCTTTGGTCAGTGGGATGTTAGCAAACTTGATGTAAAGAGAAACTTTTAAAAGTGATTTTACTTTTATATTCCCTTTCTTGTATCCCTGCCTCTGCCATGAGTACATGTCCATCACATCCTGCTGGCGGATGAGAGATCAAGTGGAGTAGAGCTGAGCCTTCCCAGCCGAGGTTATTCTAGACCAGTTAGCACTTAGATGACCACAAAAAAAACATGAGGAAGCAAAGTTGAGATCAGTTGAGCCTGAACTGGATAATTATAACTTCCCAGCTGACTTACAGACTCATGAAAATAAATAAATGGCTGTTGTTTCAAGCTATCATGCTTTGCAAATGTTTTGTTACATAGCAGTAGCTAATTGATAGAGGTGTACTGTATAAAGGAATAAGAAAGCTCTCTATGAATGAATGGTATCCAAGAAAAATGATGACGTGAGAACTACAAGGTGCAAAATAGTACGTATGCAATATCACCTTTGGTGTAAATGTTTATTAATCACATGCTGGTGTTGTTAGTTGCCGTCAAGTTGATTCTCACTCATGGTGACCCCATGTATCACAGAATAGAACTGCTCCAGCGTTTTCAAGGCTGTGATATTTTGGAGGGAGATCTCTAGGCCTGTCTTCTGAGGTGCCTCTGAGTGACTTCCAAGTGCCAACCTCTTGGCTAATAGTTATGCGCTTAACCATTTATGCCACCAAAGAAATCCACTAATGATATAAATGACATACTTACCAATATAATTAATATCATATTATGTATGGATGATAGAATGAAAACCTACTGAAGCTAGATTTCTGTGAATAAATTTTATTTCCTGTTTTCGGATTTATAAACACTTAAATAATTTGTATAAATAAAAAATTAAATTAAAAATCACTCTGAAAAAAATCATACATGCACTGAAGTATCTGAGCCTGTGTCTCTACATAATGATATATAAAAGACTTAGCCAAAATAATTATAAAGCACAGTATTTTGTTTCTAAATTCCTAGTAGGATATATCCTAAGGAAAAAAGGAAAGAACAAAACCTTGAGTCTTCAGTTTGTCTTGTGAATTATGATCACATTGGTATGTAGTATAAATGAATATAACGGAGATACACACTGTTATCGCCTATAAGGAAAATGCTACCCTGTATGGGATTTGTATTAAAATATTCAGTAGAAACAACAATAACTACAAAAGCTGTTTGGGGT
>NW_004444380.1:139053-140950 GCF_000243295.1 Trichechus manatus latirostris | reverse complement strand
GTTCATACAAAATGTCTGCTTCCTTGTGATTCTTTAGTCACTGTTGGCTCTGTCCGATCGGCCTAGACACTTAGCCTCATGCTCCACATTTTCAAATGCTTTTGATTCAATAGCACTTCTCCCCATCGCTACTTTCAACAAGCCCACACCTTTGGGTTTGGTACAGAGGCGTGCTGGTAAACCTCTCAGATGGGGGAAAAAGGCCCTGATTTGTGGTTGCTTGCTGATTTTCATGGTGTAAGTACTCCCACTGCGGCTTCGTTGACGCTACCAGCGTGACACCACTAAACGCAAAGTTGAGGAGCGATGAACTGGATAGGCTCTGGGAGTCCGTACAGGTGACTCCATCCTGCACACCACGTGGAGGCGTCGGCCTCATACTCTAGTCCAGATACTTCTTCCAGGAGAGGTTCATTGATTATCTTGATGGAGAAAGCCTTAACACACTCAATCACTTCATTTCTTCTTATATCACTAAATTCTTCTCATTGGAGTTTATAAATCCAGGATTTTTCTGAAGTCCAAAAACTCATTTTCCAGCTGACTTCAAATCTCCATCAGCACCCTCATGGCAACAATAAACACCGAGAAATGGTGTTTTATCTAATGAAATGTTTGTTTGGTAAAGTCTCATTTTGAATAGATAAGCTTTTTTTACTTTGAAGAAAGGATGACTGTACACCTATTCATATCAGAAATGTTGACATTATCAATGGCATTAAAAAATCCAGTATATGTGGCCAAGTTGAAAGTAAATTTCTATAAGATCTTCTTGACACTCTGTACAGTAAGCAATAACTGCCCTTTCTCTCCTCCTCCGCTCCTTGTAAACTCTAACCTATTTTCTGTATCTATGAATTTGCCTATCCTAGATGTTTTATACAAATGGAATCATATAATGTATGTCTGACTTACTTCACTTAGTATACTGTTTCAAGGTTCATCCATGTTATAGCATGTATTATAATTTAATTCCTTTTGTGGTTGAATAATATTCCATCGTATATGTATATATACCACATTTTGTAAATCCGTTCATCTGTTGGTGGACATTTGTGCTGTTTCAACTGTATAAATTATTTTAGATGTCCACAACATGGGTAACACCATGTATAACTATATGTGTAATGTTTGCCCATAATTATGATAAATTATCTTTAAATCAGTATACATTGTAATATTCATATGCTATTTTTCCCCTGAAGTGTTGAAACTTAAAAAAATTCTCCTTTGGTAATTTCCACAGTCTCATTCCATAAACTATAATTGAATCTCATGAAGAATATTAATAGAAGACAATAATCTATTTCCCTTAAACTATTGCTGAATTGTGGCAGACAGTAAATATTTGTTGAATGAATTCTATTTAATTATATTGAATGCTCTTTTGATGTCTCTGATGAAAGGATTGGATTTTACAGATATAAACTGGCTTTATAATCCTTAATAAAATAGAAGAAAATTGCATTTTAATGCATAATAAAATATTTACCTCATCTCATGGATACATTTTGGTGTTCCATCTTATTTTAGTGATACTCTGTAGCTATTCATCAGAATCTGGGTGTAACTCAGTTAGACCCTTTGTTACTCTCCCTATTTGTTCTCACAACAAGTCTTGTCTCTACCACCTAGATCCACGAAGGATCAGAATAGAACATCTTATCTATTATGTTTAAATGTTCATCTTAAGGAAAACTCTGGAGCATAGTCTCTTGTAAGTAAAGATTTACCTTCATAAAGTATTATTCTTCTCAAAAGAGAGCTGAGGAAGATCAAAATGGGCCTAAGCATTACATGTGCCTCCATAATTAATCATCAACATTAAAATACACATCATTGCATCAACCACAGGGCAACTTTAAGATCAAAGACAATTCCTGAAAAACAGGCAGAG
>NW_004444380.1:135475-137107 GCF_000243295.1 Trichechus manatus latirostris | reverse complement strand
TACTAAGCAGGAAAAAATGCAATTAAAACTACATCTAGTGCAATAGTTTTGGAAGTTCATCCAGCATCTGGCTCCAGAATGTATGAGAATTTGAGTTTCTGTTCTACATTTTTCCCCCTTTTGATCAGGATTCTTCTATAGAATGTTTGATCAAAATGTCCAGTAGTGGTAGCCAGACACCATCCAGTTCTTCTGGTCTCATGGCAGAAGAGATAGTTGTTCATAGAAGCAATAAGCCACACATCCATTTCCTCCTCTTTTTCCTGACTCTCCTTCTTCATCTGTTGCTCCAGATGAAGAGACCAATTGCTGTGCCTTGGATGGCCACTTGCGCACTTTTTAGACCCCAGACACTACACAACAAACTAGGAGGTAGAACAGAAAGAAGCACTAAACATATTATTAGGCCAGTTAACTGGCATGTCCCATGAAACCATGACCCTAAACCTCCAAGTCAAGGAAGCAAATCCCACAAGGTGTTTGGTTATACAAAAGCAGCCTCAGTAGTTACATTTTTGTTGTTGTTGTAAGTATATCTATCACACAATGTTTGCCAATTCAACTTTTTGCAGATATACAACTGAGTGACAGCAATTACATTAATTGGCTGTGCAACTCTACCCATAATCAATCTCTACCTATAATCAATGTAATTTTTCCTTTAAAACCTAAACCAAAAGTATCCCCTGGATTAGTCTTAAAACCAAACAGTAGCTTAGCTTCACTAGTAAAGAATGTCTGCCTGAGTATTATACTACTTTAAGATCTATCCATATGGGATCAGATTGACAACAGCAACTCAAAAGATTAGATAGAAACCTTTGGGGGCAGTGAGTTTATGATAAAGAGGGAGTAACAACTTAGAAAAGAAGGGTGAAGTGGCTGTACAACTCTAAGAATGTAATCAGTGTCACTGAGTATACATGCAGAAACTTGAATTGATGTATGTTTTTGCTGTGTATATTCTCAACAACATCAAGAAATAAAAATAAATTATAAAAAAATTACACCTAGCAATAGTCCAACTGCTTAATGCAAAGAAAAAAAAAAAAAACAGCAGGCAGAGTAAATAGATGTGCCTACACATTATAGTGAGACTGAAAGCAGATCTTCAAACAGGAAAAAAAAAAAAGGAATCTAAAAGTAAATCTAGTGACATTTTAAGGATGGATTGAAAATAACTATCAATTTAGAGTCCTATAAGAGCAATAAATATTATCTAAAAGATATGAAAATGAGATAAAAATCTCTTCAGAAAAATAAGTTCAGAAAAAATTCATTGCCACCATGACTGAGCTAAAAGGAGTAAGTGATTCTGGCAGATGGAAATGATAAAGAGAAAAATATGAATATCTGCAAAGGAATGAAATGCTCCAAAAAAGAATAAATTCATAGGAAAATACGAATAAATATTGACTGTACAAAAGTATTGACAACAATTTATTTCAGAATTTGATACATACAGAAAATTAAAATACATAACCACCTTTGCACAAAATACAGCCGATGGAAATGGATAATTCTAAGGAATTAGTTAATATTAGTTAAACTGATATACTTTACTAACTGTGTTAAGTCAAGGATGTTGGTTATAATTTCTTGGATAGTCAATAAAGTAATAATAAACACATG
>NW_004444380.1:132640-135059 GCF_000243295.1 Trichechus manatus latirostris | reverse complement strand
GATGGTTGAAATTAAAGGCATGATGAGAGAAAATACTGACTGTGCACACAGACCAGCCAGACTAACATACAACTATGCAGGTGTTCATATAAGGAGCATCACTAGGTGTAAATTGGGACATTTCATAATGACAGGTCAGTCCATAAGACGGTATCAGAGAAATACACATTAAATCTCAATGAATTACCACTGAACCCCCACTAGGATGACTAAAATTAAGGCGGTGGATAACACTAGTGGTTGATAAGGATCTTAATTAAGCAACTGGAACTCTCCTACCTTGCTGATGAGACTGTAAAATAGTCCAATCACTCTGAAAGACAGTTTGGCAGTATTTGTAAAGTTAATTTTGCAATGACCATATGACTCATCAATTCCACCCTGAGAATGAAAATATATGCCCACACAAAGACTTCTACATTAAAGTTCATAGCAGTTTTATTCATAATGACTAAAAAAACATGCAAGAGCCCGAACTCCCTTCTGGTCAATAAATAAACAATTTTGGTATATGCATATAATTAAATACTACTCGGCAATAAAATATAATGAAAAACTGATGTATGTAACAGCATGGGTGAATCTCAAGGGCACAGTGATAAGGCAGAGGAGGTAGGCACAAAGGCGTTCAGACTGTATAATTCCATTTATATGAAATTCTACAAACAAAATCTTTCTCTATAATGATAAAAAGCAGATCTGTGATCCACTGAGACCAGGGATCCAGAAAGTTTGGCTCCAATGGCACTGGACAGGATTTTGAGGTATAGAAAACATTCATTATCTTGATGGTGATGGGGCTACATGGATGCATACATCTGTTAAAACTCATTGAGCTAAACTCTTAAAATGGATTCAATTTGTTTTATGCAAATTATATGTCAATAGTTGATTAAAAATTAAAAACAAACAAACAAAACCAGCATCACAGTCCCCGCTATGGGTTAGTTTTTTCTTTCCGTGATTGTGAGTTTCTATTCTCACAAATATTTCTCTTGTCAGTTGACAACGGAGGGAATTAAGAATGAGTACATAATTGTTTGGTCCCTCTCATACTGTCCACACATTTTTTAAGAAGTATCACTTCTGCAATGCCAGGGCATCTGTAGAGCAGACTGACTTCTGGTGAAAAACAAAAGAATGGAGGATGGAGCATCGACTGTAACCCTGATGTCCTTTACAGATGCATCTGAAACACCATCACATGGGGTAGTTCACTATGAGAAAGGGAAGCATGAAGTACAGACAGTCTCTGCCCATACAGTGGTCATATACCTTCCAGAAAGATGGAAGTAACACAAACAAAAGGAAAGGGTCCTTAAAAAAATGCTAAATATGTCTACATATGACTATAACTTGCCCTGTAATCTAATAACATAGCCAATAACTAGAAATAATGATATGGAAGGAATAGAAGTATTTATAAGAGCATATAAATATATATATTCATATGCATGCTCTTATAAATACATAATCAATCCATCAGCAGCAAGGTTTATGAAATATGTTCCTCCAAAAAAACACTCATTTTACAATGAACAAAATAACCCTCTCATTTCAGATCGAGAAATGGAAATACAGCAAGATAAAACAAAAATGGGATTCTCGTTTTCATGTTGTACATCATCCTGTGTAATTAGGTCATAGGTATTCAGCTCATTAAATATAGAGTGAACCAGGGCCTTGGAAATAGAACAAGGATTCTTATTCAGAAGCCTGTAAATTGACGGTGGAATTCTGACACAGAGGCAAAATTATTTCAGTTATGAGGACTTCATTTTGCCTAATAAGATGTTCATGACGTTATCTGAAGTAAATTAGTGAGATTCATGAGGCTACATTGCGTGTGGTTTTCCCCGTCCACCACTCAGGCTGCATAAAAGGTCCTTCGCAGATGGAAACACTCAGACTGAAGATACCTTCTCCCCGCTCCTCAACTGAACCATCCACTCCTGCCACCATGAGCTACTACAGCAACTACTGTGGCGGTCTGGGCTACAGTTATGGCGGCCTGGGCTGTGGCTGTGGTGGCCTGGGCTGTGGCTATGGCTGTGGCTATGGCTGTGGCTATGGTGGTCTGGGCTGTGGCTATGGCTGTGGCTATGGCCATGGCTATGGCAGCCTGGTCAGCGGCTATGGCTTCAGGTATGGCGGATATGGATACAACTGCTGTCGCCCACTGTACTGTGGAAGATACTGGTCCCTTGGCGTCTACTGAGGAATTTCCAGGGCTGCTCAGCCTGTTGGCCACACCCTTCTGTTCTACTGGCAGTGTCTCAAGGATTCTAAACTGTCTCCAAAAATACAAACTTTATACTAAACTTGCTAAGAAAAATTAATGAATTTCCACATCTGCCATCTGGATAAATCATTATCGTTTGCACTGTCTCATAGTTGTGGAAAAATTTCCTTTGATGTT
>NW_004444380.1:130287-131894 GCF_000243295.1 Trichechus manatus latirostris | reverse complement strand
TTGAAAACCCTATGGAGGACAGTTCCACACTGAAACACTTGGGATCGACATGAGTGAGAATCGACTCAACAGCAAAGGGCTGCTATTTACTCAAGCCTGGATTTGGGTTTTACGTTTTGGGCAAGAATATCACAGAGATTATGTTGTGCTCATCACATTACGAATTATCAGGTGACAAAAGATTTTGATTTGTCCCATTACTGGAGATGTTGACCTTAATTATTTGATTATGATGGCGGCAGCCAAGTTTATCCACTTTAAATATACTCTTTTCTGCTTTGTTATTAATAAGTATTTTGTGAGGAATTATTTTGAGACAATGTCCAAACTCCTTTTCTCACCATGATTTCACCACTAGTTTTAGTATCTATTGACGTTTCTTGGCTGAAATGATTATTACTATGGTAGTTGCCACATGGTGATTTCTCTAACTCTATTGTTCCATCTACATTCAAAAGTTATCTCCTCTCCTCGTTTATTCAGTCATGTATGTATGTATATGTGTAAGTAGTGATGAATTTATATTTTATTCAGTGGAATGTAATGTATTGCTATCATTACTTAATCTGATCTTCAACCTATAGTAGATTTGGCCAGTAGCAAATCCTTTAAGCTGGCTTCTGTGTCTTTTGACACAGCCTTTATGTGCTCATCATTTTTTGAGAACTTCCTTTAGCACAACAAGATGGTCTAATCTCATCTTTGTAAATTTCCTTCCTCGATACTGGTATCAGCCATTTTTAAAGGAGATTTGGCTCCTTCTATTGGAAAAAAGTATTTAAAAATTAATACCTGGGCAGTAGGTATGCACATTGTTACTGGGGAAGATTGTTACTCAAATATCTATCTATCTATCTATTTATCTACCTATCTATCCCACGTCTACCCCTCTATGTAAATATATAGAAAACCATGAGTTTACACTGATTCTTGTAATTCCAGTCCAACATCACAATGCTCATTCTAATTTCTCTCTATCTACCATAAGGTTGTTCTTGTCAGTCACTGTCAGTGGCTCTCATTATCCATAATACATTACTTATTTGATCCCTCCTCCAATATGTGACCAATTTCCATTGCAGATGCAACTACTATGCAGATATCCTCCTCACTCAGTCTGGCTCTGGTACCCCATGCCTGTCATGCAGACACCTCCTTACCCTGTATGTGTTCCCACAACCACATCAAGCAGTTTCTACAATCTCCTACCCACGTCGATGCCCACTTTATCCTGCTCAATCTCTGACACCTGTGAAGGGTTGGGCAAGCTCCCTCCTCACCAGTTCAGGCTTTAGCTTGACAAAATGGGCTTTCCCCACCCCTGAACCTCCTCTACCATGAGGATGTCCTCCTAACCCAGGTAAGGATCCAACATCCTGCTCTGGACAGCCACTAACTCCACTGCCCCTCCTCTTTTCCAGTGCCCTACTCACTCTGCTCACTGTCACCCTGCAATGTGCTGTCCCTACCATTGCCCTTCCCCACAAACAAGCTGCACACCATGTTCATTCTCTGCTGTGCTACCAAGATCAAGGCAGAACACTGAGTGATACCAGATGTCATGGTGAAAGAAGGCATAGCGTTTAAACAACAAACGGATGTATTAT
>NW_004444380.1:116045-117995 GCF_000243295.1 Trichechus manatus latirostris | reverse complement strand
TCCACCACTGACTCTTAGATTTGTGCTCCCAACTTTTCCTTTGAAGCCACAACTTGGGTTTTTTCTTGTTGTTTGTTTGTTTTTGTTGTTTTTTACTGATTCTGAATATCCTTCACTCCCATTCACACAGGAACAAAGGGACAATGGAATTTCATCTGCGGAGACACCATTAAAATAACATAGATAGGAAGAAGTAGGAAATCTTAATAGTCTGAAATCTATTAAAGAAAATAAATATGCATTGAAAAACATTCATGCAAAGAAATCTCCAGGCTCAGATGGTTTCATCAGTGAATTCTTTAAACCACTTAAGAAAAAATTAATGCCAATCATACAAAAACTCTTCCACAGTATAGAAAAAGAGCAACACTAACAAAATAAAAATCTGACCAAGACAAACCCAGAAATGGAAATTATAGACAGACTGTTATGGGTTGAATTGTGTCCCCCAAAAATATCTGTCAGCTTGGCTGGGTCATGATTCCCAGTATTGTACGATTGCATAATCTGATGTGATTTCCTTATGTGTTGTAAATTCTATCACTGTGATGAGGTTATACTGACGAGGTTTACAAGATTGGATAGTGCTTAATCCAGTCTCTTTTGAGATATAAAAGAGAGAAGTGAGCAGAGACACATGGAACCTCACACCACCAAGAAAGTAGTGCTGTGAGCAGAGTGTGTCCTTTGGACCAGAGGTTCCTGAGCTGAGATGCTCCCAGACCAAGGCAAGACTGATGCATCACAAAGACCTTCCTCCAGAGCCAACAGAGAGAGAGAGTCTTCTCCTGGAGCTGATGCCCTGAATTTGCACTTGTAGCCTACTGGACTGTGAGAAAATAAACTTCTCTTTGTTAAAGCCATCCACTTGTGGTATATCTGTTAGAGCAGCACTAGATGACTAAGACGCAGACCAGTATCTCTCATGACGATAGCTATAAAAATCCTAAACAGTGTATTATCAAGCTAACTCCCATGAGCTGTATTCCAAGTCTGCAAAACATAAGGTTGGTTTGCTATCTGAAAGCTCAGAAAATGTGATTCATCATATTAACAGAAAAAGAAAGAAAATCATGTGAATATCTCAGTAGATTCGGATACAGCATGCTAAAATCCAAAACTCAATCACAAATTTTAAAGAATTTCAGTAAACTAGAAATAGAAAAAAAAAGCTCACTTAATTTGATAAATGGCATCTACATAAAATCTACAGCAAATAGCACACATAAAGCTGAAATATAAAATAAATTCCTCCTGAGGTCAGGAACAAGACAAGAACTTCTTTTTATGAAAAAACAACATTTATTCAACTTTATACCAGGGTCCTGACCCTTAAAATAGCATATTAAAAAAACCAATCAATCAATCAATCAGTTTAACAAAGACTGGAAAGAAAATGTAAGTGGAAAACACGGTTGGTGCAGGTGCAAGAATAAGCACATAGACCAATGGAGAGAAGAGAGATTCACACAGACTATACACATGGGGACACCATGAGTCAGAATCAACCAGATTATAATGGGTTAGGTTTTTGGTTTGGTACCACTGCATTGAAGAAATTGGAGGGATGGACTTAAAGATGAACAGTTTTAGATAATTTGAATAACCATGTAGGAGAAAATCAGCCCATACCGTGAATCAATAAGATGTAAGAGTATCTTCATTAATTGGAAGTAGGCAATGGTTTCTAAGCAGGGTAAAAATGACACTAGCCATAAAAGAAAAGACATAAATCAAACCTCCATCAAAACTAAGGATTGCTATCTTTTGGAGAGTGAAACTTAAAACCACTAATGGGGAGAATATATTTACTATATATATATCGAAAAAGGATGTGTCCCCAAAATAAATAAAAGTACCTACAAAACATTAGACAAAGAAAACCAAAACCCACTACCGTCGAGTCAATTCTGACTCATAGTGACCCTATAGGACAGGGTAGAGCTGCCC
>NW_004444380.1:109392-115650 GCF_000243295.1 Trichechus manatus latirostris | reverse complement strand
CTAAATACACATATACCCTAGAATCTAGCAATTCCACCTGACAGAAATGATAACTTCTGCCTATCAAGAAAAGTGCAAAAATGGTCATAATAGCTTTATTCATGATAGCCAAAAACTGAAAATGCATAAACAGATTGTGATATCTTCATACCCGAGAACAGGATACAGCAACAAAAAAGGAGAACCACTCTTCCACGTAAAAACATGGATGAATATCGCAGACATAACGATGAGCCAAAGCAGCCGGGCACAAAACGTATCTGATATCTCGCTTCATTCCCACATAGTTCAAAAACAGACAATACTAGCTTTTGGTGGAGATGGAGGTCAGAATAGTAGTTTTCTCCTGGGTGATACTGACTGCGAGGAGGCATTAAGGCACCTTCTGGCTCCATAGTTTACCTGGATGGCATTACAGTGGTCTATACATAAGTGAAAATGCATCAAATTGAAAATGTAAAACGCCTACACCTTCCTGTGTTTATCTGTTTTGTTTTGTTTTGTTTTTATATTTAAATAAAATTTTTAAAAGACTACTGTAATCTGAGTCTTGCAATCGATTTCCCATTTTTGGATTATAATGGTTAAAATTGTTTACTATTTCTGTGAAAAATGTTTTCAAATAAATAAAATTACTTCAAACAAAGTCAACAAAAAGGCATAGAGTATAGTCTCTCCACAGTGAACACTTAACCTCTCCCTGGTGAGAATTTCTGTCTTCACCAAGTGGTCTTCATCTTAGCTGAGAAGCAGATTCATACTTTATGCGCCCCGTTGGATACAACCTATCCACGCGTGTTTGCTGAAGACATGTCTTTTTGGGAATCCCAGCCAACTCTAAGACCAAAGGTGACATCAGCAAATGAGCTCGATCCTAAAACTGCGATGTCATGCAAATAACTCTGCCACACCTTCATCAAGGACGGTGGGTCTGTTCACCACTGTGAGAGGTGGAAATATAAATCACAATGTCTGTCCATAAAGTTGTTATACTGTATTGTATTTGAGAAATAAAATTAGCACATACTAAGAGAAATGAATGTATAAATAAATGACATATTGTGTGTAAACCCACCCAGACATAATCAAAGATATATCCAATGTTTAACAGTTTAGAGAAAGAATTAAGTAGTAACTTTAAAAGAAGATAGGGATATACATAAAGTTAACTGACCAGCAGAAATTTCAGGAAGTATAATCTTGAAGTCAAGATTTATTTTCCTCTAAGACAGCAGAAAGGGGAATTTGGCAGACTTGTGACTTTAATTAGCTTGTCCATTCCACATACTTACAAATCCACATATGTAAAGTCTAAATTTTCAGACTGCTTCCTGAGAAATTAAAGTTATTTTCAAGAAACAATCAAACCAACAAACCAGAATTGCAGAAATGATTGCATGCTTTATGTCACACCAAGTAACCCGGACATGTCATTTCAATGAAATAAATATGGGTGAGCAAGTATAATAAAAGTAGAAAAAAAAATTCTCCTAAATGCACAAGATTTGATGAAGGTCACTCTGACATAAAAGCAAAGTAATCTCAGTAATGTGGGCCCTCACTTTGCCAAGTGAATGAAAATATTTTAAAAGACTTGTAATGCTTATCATTCCAATTCCTCTCGTTGGCGGAATTTCATGCAGAATCTTGTCTTGCAAGGCACCCTGGTAAATGTAGCCCCAGGGCTTCAGAACCAAGTGTCCTTGGGAGCAAGGAGAGAATGATAAACTGTGAAGGAGGCTTAAATTTATTACACATACTGTAATTTTTTTAAAAAAATAAAACAAAATGTCTTATTAAGTTACATGATTTAATTATGGGAAGCTTGGTATAATATCGGAACTATCTTACTTATGCGGAACCCTCTTTTCCTAAGTAAACAACAAGTTCAGTAATTTTTCTAATGGAAATTATTCTAAAATACGAGGCCAGGAATGCCTGTGGTTTGTCCCACCCACCACTGAAGGTATATAAAAGGCCCTGTGCATATGGCAATATATAAACTGAGAGCAGTAATTCCCTCTCCTCAACTGAGCCTTCCTCTCCTGACACCATGTTCTACTACAGCAGGTACTATGGCGGCCTGGGCTTTGGCTGTGGCCGTGGTTATGGCGGCCTGGGCTTTGGCTGTGGCTGTGGCTGTGGCCGTGGCTGTGGCTGTGGCCATGGTTATGGCAGGTATGGATACAGCTGCTGCCGTCCATCTTGCTGGGGCAGATACTGGTCCTATGGATTCTACTGAGAAACTTATAAAGCTTCTGAGCCTATTGGACTCATCGTGCTTCTGCAGGAATTACCTTAGAATTTCTATCACCTCTTTAGCCAGTGGTAAACCCATTCTAGATTACCTAGAAAAACATGAATCAGATTTGGCAGACATCATCTTTATTGGCCAAAATCATCTGGAATACCTCACAATTTATATTTTTTTAAAAATGCTTTTCCTTTGCTATTGCATTTCTACTACACTTGCTCACTAATTTTGGTTTTAAAGATGTATATGAGAAAATAATTAGTAAATTTTTCAATAAATTCTATTTCACATGGCAACTGTTTCCTCATATTTTTTGCATATATGCTTATGTCTTTGTGTGTGTAAGAGAGAGAGACAGAAAGTGAAAGAGAGAGAGGAAAACATCTAGAAACAGCGAGAGAGAAACAAAAGAGACAGGGAGAAGGAGAAACACAGAGCAACAGAAATAGACCCAAATGATGGTGGTGAGGGAAAGAAAATAAAAATTGACACCTTTGGTGCCCTTCTGAGGTTTTAGGTTTTGCCTAAAATGGCAAGTGTTAACTAGCTCGGCTCAGTGCTAACCTTGGCAGGCTCAGGATAAGAATACAGAGGGAGGCCCACATACCATATGTCTAAATATGTCAAAATCATAATCTGAAATATGAGCCCATTGCTTCAAGTAGCAAAACATCCTACTAAAATTGATATACATGTCTATTATTCTACCTTGATAAACTTCATAATGATGCATAAGGCAGTGTTCTAATTTGGAATTCTCAGATGCCTCAGAGTTCTGCACCAGAATTTTTAGGTGAGAGCAGAGCTACCTTTCTGTTCTGAGTCAGTAGCCTGAAGCCTACAGCCTGCTCCCGTCTCACTTCACCCCTGCTCCATCCCAGACACCAGAGGGCATTTAGTGGACTTAAGTAGATCACCCAGCCCTATGTCTACATCACTCACTAACAACCACAACCACACCTTTGTTGCCTCTCAAGCCTAGGGAAGCACAGCCCAGTAATGGAGTCCACCTGGGATGAAGGACAACAAGACCTTGGGAGCAAGCTCGGGGTCATTGGCAAGGAATTCCACAATATCAGACACCCAAAGAGCTGTCTATGGTGGGAGTCATAAACTCCTGTGGCATATCCATTTGGCCCATGTATTCTTAACCCCTAGGTAGGAGCCCTGGTGGCACAGTGGTTAAGAGCTCGGCTGCTAACCAAAAGATCAGAAGTTTGAATCCACCAGCCACTCCTTGGAAACACTATGGAGCAGTTCTACTCTGTCCTAGAGGGTGGCTATGAGTCAGAATCAACTCGATGGCAATGGGTTTGGTCTTTGGTTAGGTAGGAGCATGTGTGGGAAGCAGGAATGAGGTCCAGATTCCTCTAAATACCAGAGTCCAGAACTGTAGTCCTTCTTAACCAAGACCAAGGAAAGTGGTGGATATAACCACCAGGTGTTTCTAATAGCACCTGTGAATATATGTGCGTTCATGACAATTTGCAGCCCCTGAGTCCATTTATGTCTGATCAGCCTAAAGACTTGGCCTCATCCTTTTTTTTTTTTAAATCAAAACTATTACCGAAAACAGTAGTTCTAGCTTCTGTCTTTGGTTGTTTCTCTACACCACACCATTGGAGTATATTATTTAGAACTCTGTTTCTGTGGATATAATTGCTTTGTTCACATTTTCCTAGTTTCTCTTTCAGCAAAAGCTTCTCACCCCAAAGGGATTAGAAAGACCACCACGTCAGTGGCTGTGATGTGGTGCATCCACCTGACATTCTTGTCAAAAAAAAAAAGAGTAGAGGAAATGTTTTCTCCCTACCATTTCAACACACCAGAATTCAACAAACCAGGATAACAGTATTCCCTCTTGGACCATCAGCTTTGACACTGGGTAGTTTGAACTTTTCCTTTGTAGATACAGGATAATAATTTTCTTACCAGCATCCTCCTCCAAATCCAGCCACCAGAAACAATGGGAAATATAATTTGTTTCTGATTAGATATCATACGTCTTGAATAATTTTTATTTGATTTGGAAGAAATTGCATATTCTGTTGAAAAGATGTATATATTAGGCAATATCTTTTTGCAGTTAGAAAACTGATGATGACAATCTGCCCAACCAACACTTACAGCTAAACTGCATTTTTTAAACTGCAAATTTGTATTAATAATTGGAATAAATTTGTTATAAAACACAGAACATTTGTATATTCCAAAGAAACCAACTTTAATTGCCACAGCATCTATTTAAATAATACATTATTATAATTTTGATCTTGGAAAGCTGGAACTTCCTCAAATGCCCTTGCACAATTACCTCATCATCATCCTATGAATAACAGAATAATATTATTTGAAGTCACATAATTCACTGCATTAAGACCATCATATATTTTTTGGATAGTTGAATGAATAATTCTTATTAATATTTTGAACTTTTCACTGGAACATCATTATATTTTCAAGTAGGAGCATATGAGAAATCAGTGTTACTCACATATGCACATACACACATATATATATCCAAGTCTCAATGTTCCAAGATGATATAAATTCTATTGCTAGTAGTGTTAGAGATAATGTGGGTGCAGCAGCAATAGACAAAGAGAGCTCAGAAAGCTTATCTTTCACGCAACTTTCTTAAGGCTGTGGATAGAATAACGATACAGAAACTAAACTGATCACTCTCTGAGGCTAACCCAAGGGGCAAATCAGAGAAGGTTAATACAAACTACTTTTAAATAACATAAAATAAAATTGCTCCTGATGACCTGTCAGTGAGATCAATTCTCATTTTGACTAAACAGCTGGGTGTTTTTTATTTGGTTTCCAAAACTACCATGTTTGGTTGAAAAGTACATATTAGCGTTGTCATATTTGAAATATAGTTCGGTAGTAACATGTACAGGAGTTCTTGGGTGACACAAAGGGTTAAGTGTTCAACTAGTAACTGAAAGGTTGGTGGTTCGAACCCACCCAGAGGCACCTCGGAAGACAAGTCTGGCAATCTGTTTTCACAGGCTTGAAAACCCTATGGAGCAGTTCTACTCTGCATACATGAGATCACCATGAGTCGGAATCAACTCACCAACAACAGTGACATGTATGTTGTTTCCTTAATTTTCAGAACAAAGGTGGCTAAGAATACTTTGGGAATTGCAAACATATGTCCAATTAGAAAGGAAAAAGTCAGTAATAGATACAACACCAGAAAAGGGAGCTACAGAAAAAAATAATGTTTCATTATCTCATTGAGAAAATTTAAATTATCTAATCAATTATTCCTTTGACA
This sequence comes from Trichechus manatus latirostris, assembly GCF_000243295.1. Taxonomy (NCBI): domain Eukaryota; kingdom Metazoa; phylum Chordata; class Mammalia; order Sirenia; family Trichechidae; genus Trichechus; species Trichechus manatus. The sequence goes on along the minus strand of NW_004444380.1, from coordinate 110,107 downwards.
TTGTAAGAACATTCTCCAATTGCAGGCCTTCCATAGGCCATACTAAGAGTGACCTTATTTATAGATAATATATAAGCTCCTGGATTCATTAATAGAGTGCATTCTTCCTCCAAAATATATATACCATGATATTAAGCCCACATAACCACATATACACCCACTCCTCACTTATCAACCTGGTTAGGGTCCAAAGACCAGGTCGTTATGTGAAAATGGAGGATTTTTTTTTTCCTGTTTTCAGACCACCTATTGGTCCAATTTTTTTATTTAGAAAATGTGATCATAGAAATAATAACGGCTAAGATTTACTGATGTTCTCATCACCGTGACGGGGAGTGGAGAAGCCAAGCTGGATAAAGCTGGGCTGTGTGACTGGAGGGCCCAGAGCTTAACCACCTCACCCTCCTCCTGTGCTGGCTCACAGCGTCCCTCGTGGAGCCCCCTCCAGGGCTCCACTCCCATCCCTGCAAGCCCTGTGTTCGCAATCCCAGAGACTGATCTGCCTTCCAGACCTTTTGAAAAATAGTTTTATTCTTGAAAGTCTCCTATTGATCAACCAATTATGCTTCTTTAGAACAAAAATATATATAAACAATTAAGGCAAATATAAGGTTTGACATGCTAAAAATTTGTCTTCTGGATTTCAAAATCATTGCAGTTACTTTAGTACCTCATTGACTAAAAGAAAACAATGACATAATTTTTTTTTTTTTTT
>NW_004444380.1:105168-108901 GCF_000243295.1 Trichechus manatus latirostris | reverse complement strand
ACCACTGAGCTAAAAGGGTGTCTGGGGGCCATACTCTTGGGGTTTCTCCAGTCTCCTTTAGGCCAGTAAATCTGGTCTTTTTTTTTTTGTGAGTTAGAATTTTGTTCTACATCCTTCTCCAGCTCTGTCCAGAGCCCTCTGTTGTGATCCTGGTCAGAGCAGCAATGACGTAAATTTTGATAATTATTAAGTATTAAAAGTAACACTATATTGAATCTTATCTTTTAAAGAGATGGCTGTGGCTTATCCTTTCCATTAACTCAAGCATTCTAGGTTAAATATTATCTGCTTCAGGAAGGAATTCAGATTTACAATCAATTATAGCTAGAAGCTATGCCACTGATATTTCAAATACCAGCAGGGTCACCCATGGTGGACAGGTTTCAGTAGAGCTTCCAAACTGAGACAGACTAGGAAGAAAGGCCTGGTCATCTATTTCTGAAAATTAGCCAATGAAAACCTGACGGATCACAACAGAATATTGTCCAATATAGTACTGCAAGATGAGTCCCCTAGGTTGAAAGGCAACAATGGACTCAAGCATACCAACAATCATGAGGATGTCACGTGACTGGGCAAGGCTTCATTCTGTTATACATGGGGTCGCCGTGAGTTGGAGCCAACTCCACAGCAGCTAACCACAACTTCACTAAGAAAGAGATTCAATACTTAGCCCCCCTGAATTTTTATGGCAACATATTCCTCATTTGGGAATGGAACCCATACCTATTTACAAAGTAATAACATGGCTGTCAATTCTGAGTGAATGAAGAGCGACAGAAGATTCTGACATGCTCATAGGTTGCTATGCATACTGTTGTGTGATTTGGACTGTATAACTCAGCAGACTCGATGGCATTTGAAGTGTCTATGGTAAATAGAGATGGCGTCTGGAGGTCTTCACAGGTTTCTGTAGGTGAACCACAGCACCAGCTTTTAGGACTTTGGAGCAATTCTATACTGTCCTCTAGATTTATAGTCTTCCTCTTTTTTAGATTTTATTGTGTTTTAGGTAAAAGTTTACAATGCAAGTTAGTTTTTCATTCAAAAATTTATACACAAATTGTTTTGTGACATTGGTCGCAATGCCTGCAATGTGCCAGCACTCTCCCCCTTTGCCTTTCCACCCTGGGTTCTCCATGTCCATTTGTGCAGTTTTCCTGTCCCTTCCTGCTTTCTTGTCTTTGCTTTTGGGCAGGTGTTGTCCATTTGGTCTCATATACTTGATTGAACTAAGAAGCATGTTCCTCACATGCGTTATTGTTTGTTTTATAGTCCTGTGTAATCTTTAGCTGAAAGGTGGAATTCAGGAGTGGCTTCAGGTCTGAGCTAGCAGGGTGTTATATTCTTCTTTGAAGAAATAGCTTCTGGCTCATTATTGAGTTCTTGACCATGGGTCAACAAGTTACCATGTGGCTTGAACTGACCATTGTGACTAGATAGTGTCTGGCCTTCTTAACTACATAGTTGAGTATATACAGAAGCATTCCATCATCAAGTCCAAGTGGTATATGTGAGACATGACTTGAGGAGGTCAAGAAAGAACAAATACATTACTGAAGCAAGTGGCTTGGGTTCTCGTGGCTTTGACTCTACTAAGTTGTCTCCTCTCTCTCGAAATACGTCTATGGGTCTATGCTGAGCTCCCACTTAACAAAGGAGGGAAAAAACAAAGGTCCTGGCTTCCAGATGGTTCTGCCAATATGCTGGCACCACCTACAGTGCCAATCAAAAGACAGTGATGAAGGAAAATCCTCAATTGTTTTCAATGCTCCTGAAAAATTCTAATTCTCAAATTCAACTGATCTCTCGAAACTTAAGATGATGCATGGGTATATAACACATAATCAAGAAACCAGTTACCACCAAGTTGATTCCAACTCATGGTGACCCATGCTTGTCAAAGTAGAGCTGTGCTCCATAGAGTTCTCAGTGGCTGATTTTTCAGAAGTAGATTGCCAGGCCTTTCTTCCAAGCCACCTCTGGATGGATTCAAACCTCCAACCTTTCAGTTGGCAGTCAAGTATGTTAACTGTTTGCACCACCCAGGGACTCCATATGCATACAGAGCCAATAACCCTAAAGAAAAAGAAACAGCCTGGCCCTCTGTCCACTTTGAGCCTCAGAAATGTCTACACTATTTTCCTATGACCTCAGAGTCAAATAAGATTATCACTGCTTTTTTTTTTTTCTTTCTTTCTTTTCTGTGTGAAGAAACATGTGTGCACCCTGGTGCAGGCACAGAAGAATTAATCGAAAGACTTCTTTTTAATTCTTTAGTTACTATTGGTTTAATGGTATACCAGCCACTTTTTCTACCTCTGGACCTCGTAGGTAGGTGTTATTCCAGTTCTAATGCATTTAGCATCAATGTGGGTCCCTTCTGAAATGTGTGAAGCTCAGTAGACTGGAGTTGGAGCCTCCTTGTTGTGTAGGTTGAGTGTTCTATTTGGTGATGCTTCCTGGATTTGTTAGTTTTGTAAACTTTTTGCTTTTTTCCCTTTATTTTTGTGAGATAAGGCTTGCAAGCATAATTATGGCTTTCCTTGGTGATAATTAGAGAGCCCTGATGGGCTTGCTTTAGTTTTTCTGTGTCATATTTGGAAAATCAGACCTTCCCCATGTAACCTAATGGAAAGGAGCCCACACTAAATTCTCTATTTAGTTCTTATTGGTGTATTGTCATACCACAGATTGGTGGCGCCACAGTGTCACTTGCCTTATTTGTGGCTTTTATTATCAATTCTTATTTCTCAAAATCCATGTTACCAAACAAAAATTTAAATGCACTCAATAGTAAGCATGCATTCCAATACTGAAAACACATGCTATCAAAAAAAAATTTTTTTAATAGAAATTTGGTAATGAGAGAGGTTTGTTTTTTTTTTTAAGGAAGAGGGGAAAAAAAGCTAGAAGGCAACAAAATGTCATTATTTTCTATAGAGCACAGCAATACAAAAACCACAGAACAATATGTGACTATGATCGGTGACAGTTTGGACACACAATATATTATTTGCTCCTAAGATTTACATATGGAGCCCTGGTGGCACAGTGGTTAAGAGCTTGGCTGCTAACCAAAAAGTTTACAGTTCAAATCCACCAGAGGCTCCTTGGAAACCCTATGGCGCAGTTCTATTCTGTCCTATAGAGTTGCTATGAGTCGGAATCAACTCAACGGCAATGGGCTTCTTTTTTTTCTGATTGATGTAGATAACATCACAGCTGTGCTGATTAGGCTTTAAATCTGCATATATGATGAAAGGTATTATTAGCAAAATCTTTGAAAGAAACCTCCCTCCTCTAGATGGTGTCATGCAGCATGGTTATAAAGGTTAAATTCAGAACCCATGTGAGCAAAGTCTTTGAGTTCAGCTTCTTTTCTTTTTTCCTGTATAAAGCATATCAACTGTTAGGGAGGATCCTAACACACCAGCAAAACAACTTCAACTTTAATGAATTTTGGTGGATTTTTTTTTAATCTAAAAAAACTAATTAATGAGATATTAAAATACAAGTTAGTCTATATGAGGATGTCTCAAGTGCTGGTGGTTTGCCATACCTACACTGAGATGCGTGAGGCTCGTAGTGTTTAGTGATGCTTTTATTCATTAAAAAACTTACTCTTCACCCCCCGACTAAAACCGTAAATCCTAACAAAATCTGCTACAACAACTACGACTATGGAGGCCTGAGCTATGGTGATGCCTATGGATGAGGTGATGGCTGTGGA
>NW_004444380.1:95026-103892 GCF_000243295.1 Trichechus manatus latirostris | reverse complement strand
TTATGATCCACACAGTCGAATATCTTTGCAGAGTCGATAAAACCCAGGTAAACATCTTTCTGGTATTCTCTGCTTTCAGCCAAGATCCATCTGACATCAATAATACTATCCTTCCTTCCACATCCTCTTCTGAATCTGGCTTAAACTTCTGGCAGTTCCCTGTCAATGTACTGCTGCAGCTTGTTCTGAATTGTCTTCAGCAAAATTTTACTTGCATGTAATATTAATGATTGTTCTATAATTTATGCATTTTGTTGGATCACCTTTCTTTGGAATAGGCATGTATATGGATCTCTTCCAGTCAGTTGGCCAGGTAGCTGTCTTCCAAATTTCTTGGCATAGATGAGTGAGTTCTTCCAGTGCTGCATCTGTTTGTTGGAACATCTCAATTGGTATTCTATCAATCCCTGGAGCCTTATTTTTTGTGAATACCTTCAGTGCAGCTTGGACTTCTTCCTTCACTACTCTCATATGTTACCTCCTGAAATGGTTGAACGTCAACCAGTTCTTTTTGATATAGGGATTCTGTTAATTCCTTCCATCTTCTTTTGATGCTTCCTGCGTCCTTCAATATTTTGCCGATAGAATCCTTCAGTATTGCAACTTGAGACTTGAATTTATTCTTCAGTTCTTTCAGCTTGAGAAATGTGTCCGTGTTCTTCCCTTTTGGTTTTCTAATGTCAGGTCTTTGCACATTTCTGTAATAGGTTACTTTGTCTTCTCAAGTTGCCCTTTGAAATCTGTTCAGATCTTTTACTTCATCATCTCTTCCATTTGCTTTAGCTACTCTACGTTCAAGAGCAAGATTCAGAGTCTCTCTGACATCTATTTTGGTCTTTTCTTTCTTTCATGTCTTTTTAATGACCTCTTTCTTTCTTCACGTATGATGTTTTTGATGTCATTTTACAATTCTTCTGGTCTTTGGTCATTAGTTTTCAATGTGTCAAATCTATTCTTGAGATAATCTCTAAATTCAAGGGGGATATACTCTAGGTTGTACTTTGGCTTTCCGGGACTTACTTTAATTTTCTTCAGCTTCAACTTAAAATTTCTTATGAGCAGCTGATGATCAGTTCTGCAGTTGGCCCCTGGTCTTGTTCTTACTGATGATATTGAGCTTCTCCATTGTCTATTTCCATAAATGTAGTCGATCTGATTCCTGTATATTCCGTAAGGACAAGTCCATGTAGATAGCCACCATTTATGTTGTTGAGAAAAAGGTATTTCCAATGAATAGGTAAGTTGGTCTTACAAAATTCCATCATGTGATTTCCGGTGTCATTTCTATCACCAAGGCCATACTTTCCAACTGCTGATCCTTCTTATTTGTTTCCAACTTTCACATTCCAATTATCAGTAATTATCAATGCATCTGGATATCATGTTTGATCAATTTAAGACTGCAGAAGTTGATAAAAATATTCAATTTCTTCATCTTTAGTATTAGCAATTGGAGCTTAAATTTGAAAAACAGTTGTATTAATTGGTCTTCCTTGTAGGCATTTGGATATTATCCTATCACTAACAGCATTGTACTTCAGGATAGATCATGAAATGTTCTTTTTTACAATGAATGCTGCACTGTTCTTCTTCTATTTGTCATTCAGACATAGTAGACCACATGATCGTTCAATTCAGAATGGCCCATACTAGTCCATTTCAGCTCATTAATGTCTAGGATATCGATCTTTATGCGTTCCATTTCATTTTGACAACTTTCAGTTTTCCTAGATTTGTACTTCTTACATTCTACATTCCAATTATTAACAGATGGTTTCAGCTGTTTCTTCTCACTTTGAGTCGTGCCACCTCAGCAAATGAATGTCCATCCACACAATGGGTTGCCATGAGTCAGAATTGCTCCACCACAACCGGTCTGATTTTTTATTGTGTTAGAAACAACAACTGTCACATGTGCATAACTAAGTGTGGAGACAAGATTGCATCTACATGTATTAGGAAAGAAAAAGCAGTGGCAGTTCCTCTGATCGTGGTAATACGTGTGAGCAATAGGGTGATAGAAAATTAGCTTGATCTTTAAACATATTTGTATTGGTTGACTTATTATTACAGACATATTGTTTTGTGAACAAAAATAAATAAATAAAACATTTAAAAACCAAAAGCATGATTTAAATAGTTGAAAACTGAATCATAAACCCATAGAATTGGAGGGAGTATGGCTTTATTTAACTGTTGCTTGATTTGCAATTTAATTGTTAGTCTTCACTGCAGTAGAGTTTAACTTTTTTTTATTAACAGTTGGTACTCTGATTTAATTAGTTAATTTATTTTTTGATATACTTGTTTACTTATGCTAAGAGAAAGGGCTACTTATTCCCAGCTCTCCAATGTGAAATGTGACAACAATGTAGGCATGAATTTTAAACCAACATACTAGATCTTATTCCTGGGAGAGATTTCTTGCCTTAATTAGCACCTACTTCCACCGTTCCACATTGGCATATAATGAGGACCAAAGTTATTTTATGGAAGCATAGCACAATAATTTGAATTTATGGGCAGCTACCCAAAAACAATGTTACTCTGTATAAGCTCTCTGAGGACTTCCCAACATTATCAGTCAGGTGAGATGGCAGCTTTATTAACTTGCTAAAACAGTTCCATGTTCTGGATCCCTAATGACTAGAGTTGATACACAGTTTATTAGCTTGTTTCTACAAAATCTGCAAGAGATAAAAAGAGGAATATAGAGAAGAGCTCCAGGGAGCAAATAGGAAACCCCTGGGAATCTTCAACTAACTTAACTCTCCCATGGTAGTCCTTAGAAAGGGAAAGAGAGGAGTTAGACCACCTTAGCAACTATGGAAAAACTGCATATACATCTAAGTTTGTGGTAGCTGCTTTGTTGTGGAGGTCGTTACAGATGAACTCCGTGTAGAATGTCTTTACTATGAAAAATTGTTAGGGAGTACCACTTAAGTAGGCATCTGGCTGCTATACTCGTCAGTAATCAGTTTACTCAATTCAAAAAAATATTCTTGACAAGAAAATACACTAGTTTTCACAATATGAACAAATGAAGCATTCGTTCATTATTTTGCAGCAAATATTCGTTGAGTGTGGTCTATGTTGATAGTCTCAGTACGTAGATGTCTTTGTGCATAGTCTCAGTAACTTCATGGTCTACATGGGTGGTCTCAGTACCTACATTACCCTCATTGCTGTGTGTGGCTTTTCCTCTTGCCATGTTTGTTTCCTCCACATAACACAGATAGCCTAAACAAAGAATATTTCTATATTAAATCTTTTTTTCTTTAAAAATGCAAAGGGTATGGATGTGGTCCTGTGAAGTCCACCATAAAATCATGAAAAAGAAAGTATATGATGAAAATCTAAATGTCTGCATTACCATTGAGGGAACTCACGATATCTAGGAACCAAATTCTAGTGACTTACAGCCCATTTAAACAGACAAGTTTAAGACAAAATAGGAAATAATGATATACAGTCCAGCATAAAATTATATAGAAGGTATATAGCATAGTATAAAGATAGGAGAGAAATGTGGTACTATGCTATAGATTGTAAATACCACAGGATTCCAGAGGAAAGGGGAAGTCAATGAAAGCTAGTAAGGAATATAATGCTTCCTAGAAGGCATAGGAGAACCAGGAGTAGAATTTGGAGGAATGAAAATTATGTATATTAAAATAGGGTTCGAATAACTGGGCAGTATGTGAGCACTGAAGTACACCACATCACATGAATATTTTTGCCAAAATATTAAAACTTGATCATACCAAGACTTTAAATTTATCTACAATTTATAGAAAAAATAGGAGTTAAAAGAATAAGTTAAACAACATCATAAGTAAACAGATAGACAGCTCTAGAATGTGGACATTCTATAGGACAATTTGATTTCTTCAACAAGTCGATGGAATTAAAAAGGAGAGCTATTCCAAATTCAAAGAGACTTAAAACACATAACAATGTCAATCAATCTGGAAAATTTAGTTGATGTAAAGAAAGCATTGTGAATATTGTTAGGTGTGACAATACTATTAGGATAAAGTAAGAAAATATTCTTAATTTTAGAGTTGCATATTAAAATAATTTTAAATATGAAATATATCTGTGATTTATCTATATATATTTCAACAAAAAAAGATCAAATATATCAAAATACTAATGATTGTTAAATCTAGGTGACCAATTAAAAAAATAATAAAACCAGTTGCCATCAAGTCGATTCTGACTCATGGTGACCCTATGTGTACAGAGTAGAATTGTACTCCATAAAGATCACAAGGCTGTGATCTCCAGGAAGCAGATCACCAGGGCTTTCTTCTGAGGTGCTTCTGGGTGGGTTTTAACCACCAACCTTTCAGTTAGTAGTGGAACACTTAACTGTATACACCACCCAGGGAAAGAGAGTTCATACTGCTCTGGTTTTCTGATGATTAAATGTTTTATAATAAAATGTTCATAAAGCATAGCAAGAGGAGAGGGCATTAATGAATGAGAGAAATGAAATGAGCAACAACTTCAATAAGCTTCAGCTTACTGAAGCTGAGGATTTGAGCCAAAGAGTAATGAGAGTTAAATTGGAAAAGATGGGCTGGAATCTTGCTGGTGAAGGCCTTGGTTATTGGATATTTTGTTGCCAAAGAGGGAGTTGGGATGAGAAGAAGCATCATGGAATTTTGGAGCAAGACAGTGGAATGATAAAAGCAGTGGTGTTTTTTGTTTGTTTGTTTGTTTGTTTTGTTTTTTTGGGGGGGTTGTTGTTGTTTTTATGAAGATTAAATAGGATATGGTTTTATAGAATGCATCCTAGTATAAACGAAAACAACGTAGAAGGAGAATTAATAAATTGCTTTAAGAGCCAAAGTATGTATTTGTTGAAGCAGAGGCTCTGGGGATATAAATCAAGAGAAGAATAGAAAAACATAGATGATAAAGTAATAGGAAGGACTTGTATATGAGAGGGTGTGGAAACGACAAATGTAAACTGGCCATAAATGGTTTTGAGATTTCAAGTCATTAGCAATAAGAAAAAGGAACGGGGTGAGGGTCAATTACTTTTGGTAAGATCTGATTAAATATTAGCCATTTGGTTTTCAAAAACTCTCTGAGAAGCAGTTTGTCACACTCCCACTTAAACCCACAAATTATAAACATATATGCAACAACAACAACAAAAATATCTCATTGCCGTCAAGTTGATGCCAACTCATAGCGACCCTGTAGGACAGAGTAGAACTGCCCCATAGGGTTTCCAAGAAGCAGCTGGTGGATTTGAACTGCTGACCTTTTGGTTAGCAGCTGCAGCTCTTAACCCACTGTGCCTCTGGGGCTCCATGCAACTAACAATAGAGCCCCTACAACATGAAGAAAAACCTGACAGAAATGAAGGGAGAAGTAGATAATTTAACAGCAGAATTGATTTGACAGCAACGGGTTTTAGTTGGAGATTTTAATACTCCACTTCCAATATTGGCTAGAACAACAGAAGATCAACAGCTAATAAGACATTTGAACAACTGAACAAAACTATAAACCAACTAGACCAAACAAACATCTATAGAGCACTCCTCCCAATAACAGTAGAATACACATTTTTCTCAGGTATACCTGAGACATTTTCCAGAATATCCCATACATTAGGCAATAAACAAGTCTCACTAAATTTAAAAGGACTGAAATAATGCAAAGTATGTTCTCCAACTATAATAGAATGAAATTAAATCAACACCAGCAGAAAATGTGGGAAATTCACAAATATGTTGAAATTAAACAACATGCTCCTAAGTAACAAATAGGTCAAAGAAGACATCACAAAGAAATTAGAAAAGACTTAGATTTTATATAAATGAAACTGAAAACACAAAATACCAAAACTTATGAGGTGCAGCTAAAGCTGTGTTTAGAGGAAAAATTATAGCTATAAATGCCTATATTAAAAATAAAAAATATCTTAAATAAATAATCTGACCTTCTACCAGAAGAGACCAGAAAAAGAGAAACAAATTATGCTCAAAACTAGCAAAAGAAAGGAAATAATAATGATTAGAATAGAAAAGAGTAAATAAGAAAGTAGAAGAACAGCAGAGAAAATCAACAAAACTAAAGTTGGTTCTTTGAAAATATTTTTTAAAAATAGACAAACCTTTCGTTGGAATGACCAAGAAAAAAGAGGGATGACTCAAATTACTGAAATCAGACACAAAGGAGGGGACATTGCCACAATGCTTACAGAAATAAAAACAATCATAAGGGAGTAGCATGACTGTGATGGCTAGGGTTATGTGTTAACTTGGCCAGGCCATGATTCTCAGTGGTTTGGCAGGTATTATGTAATCATCCTCCATTTTGTCATCTGCTGTGAGCAGCCAATCAGTTGGAAGGGGAGTTTCTTTGGGAGCATGGCCTGCATCCAATATATGTGGATGGTCTGGCAAAGCTCTCTCTCTTGCACTTGTCTCGTGGTCTGACCTCCGGATCTTGGAGAGGACTTCAGCCAGCCACCTGACCCACAGATTTTGTATTTGCCAGCTCCCACGACCCTGTGAACCAGCAGTTTGCTGCCTGACTTGCAGATTTTGTGTTTGTCGGTCCCTGCAAACACGTGAGTGAGCAGAAGCGTTCAGCCTGCTGTCTGACTTGCACATTTTGTGTTTGGCAGCCCAGTCTGCCACCTGACCAGTGGATTTGGGACTTGCCAGCCTCCACAACTGCACGAACCATTTCCTTGTAGTAAATCTCTCTCTGTATATTTATAGACATGCTTCACTGAGTTTGCTCCTCTGTGCCAACCAATCAGGTGACCTAAATAAAATAGACAAATTCCTACAAAGACACAAACTTCTTAAACTAACTCAAGAAGAAATAGAAGATCTGAACAGACCTCTAACAAATAAAGAGCTAAAATTAGAAACTACAAAAAATAGAATTCTGGAAAGGAACGTTCAGGCCCAGGTGTCTACACTGTTAAGTTCTACTAAACATTTAAAGGAGAATTAGCACTAATTCTCACAAAATTTTCTAAAAATTAAAAGAGGAGAGAACACTACCCATCTCATTCTGTGAGCCCAGTGTTACCCTGATATCAAACACCAAAAACAATATGAAAAAAGAAAACTACAGACCAGTATCTCTCATGAACTTAGATGCAAAAATACTCAACAAAATATGAGCAAACTGATAACATATAAAAAGGATTATACACAATAACCAAGTGAGATTTTTCCCCTGAAGACAAGACTGATTTAAATATGCAAATAAGTTAATCAATGTAATACACCATATCAATAGATCAAAGGACATAAACAAAAAAGAAAGAAAAAAGAAACACCACACACAGTAATCTTAATAAATACAGAAAAGATATTTGACAAAATTTAACACATTTTCATTAAAAAACAATTTAATAAATTAGAATGGACGGAAACTTCCTCAAACTGATAAAAGACATCTATCAAAAACCAACAGCTGAAATCATAGTTAATGGTGAAACACTGAAATATATCACCCTAAGATCAGGAAAAGGGACCCCTGGTGGCACAGTGGTTAAATGCTCAGCTGCTAACCAAAAGGTTGGTGGTTTGAACCTACCAGCAGCTCCATGGGAGAAAGATGTGGCAGTCTGCTTCTGTAAAGATTTACAGCCTTGGAAACCCTATGGAGTAGTTCTACTCTGCCCTATAATGTCACTATAAGTTGGAATGGGTTTGACGGCAGTGGGTTTGGGTTTGGGTTTTAAGATCAGGAAAAAGAGAAGGATGTCCACTCTTGCCACTTCTATTCTGGAGGTTCCAGCCAAGACAATTAGGGAATAAAATGAAATAAAAGGCATACAGATTGGAAAGGAGAAGTAAAATTACTTGTATTTTCAGATGATATAATCTTGTATAAAAATTCTCTATATAAGGAATTTAAAGGAATAAAGAAATTTATTAGAACTAATAGTTTAGCAATATTGCAGGATACAAGTTCAGTACGGAAAAATCAATTGCAATTCTGTACACACTCAATGAATTATCTGAAAATGAAATTAAGAAAACAATTCCATTTATAATAGCATTAAAAAGAATAAAATACTTAGGAGTAAAATTTTTAAAAATAAGTGAGGGAATTGTATATGGAAAACTATAAAACATAGTCAAAAGAAATTATAGCAGATCTAAATAAGTAGAAAAATATTCCCTGTTCGTGAATTGGAAGACTCAATATTGTTAAAATGGCAATACTTCCCAGATTGATCTACAGATTCAATATAATTCCTAACAAAATCCCGTCTGCATACTTTGAGGAAATTGGTAAGCTTATTCTAAAACTCACATGGAAATGCAAGGGATGCAGAATAGCCAAAACAATCTTGAAAAAGAACAAAGATGGGGCACTCAAATCTTATGACCAATTTGCAATATTTCAGACAATGTGATTCTGGAATAAGGATAGACATACATATCAATGGAAAAGAATTAAGTGTCCAGAAATAAACCCTTACATTTGTGGTCAACTGATTTTCTTCAAGGGTGCCAAGATCATTAACATGCAAAAGACTGATGCTGGACCTCTGCCTCACACCATATACAAAAATTACTCAAAATGAATCAAAGAGCTAGATATTAGAGTTAAGAGTATAAAACTCTTAGAATAAAACATAGGGTTAAATCTTCATGACCTTGGATTTGCAATTGTTCCTTAGATATCACACCAAAAGCACAAGGAACCAAAGGGGGGAAAAATAGATAAAATGAACTTCATCCAAATTTGAAGTCTTTGTGCCTCAAAGGTACTGTCAAGAAAGTGAAAACTCAACCAACAGAATGGCAGAAAATATTTTCAAATCATATATATGCTAAGGATCTACTTTACGGAATACTGAAAAAAAAGA
>NW_004444380.1:92413-94692 GCF_000243295.1 Trichechus manatus latirostris | reverse complement strand
GAAGGTTTTCAAGGCTGTGTCCCTTAGTAAGTAGATCACCAGGCCTGTCTTATGAGGTACTTCTGGGTGGGTTTGAACTGCCAGCCTTCCTGGTTAGAGTCTAGAATTTAACCATTTGAGCCATCCTGGGACTCCTCAAAAAGTTAAACAAAGAGGTACCGTATAACCCAGCAATTGCACTCTTAGATATGCACCCAAGAGAATTAAAAACAAACGTGCACACAAAAACTTGTACATAAACTTTCATAGCGGTATTATTCATAATAGCCAAAAAGTAGAAGCAATTCAAATGTCCATCAATTGATTAATGGATAAGCAAAATTTGGTATATCCATGCAATGGAATAGTATTCAACTATAAAAAGAAATGAAGTGCTGATATATGATACAACTTGGATAAACCTTAAAAACATTTGCTAAGTGAAAGAAGACAGACACACAAGGTCATATATTGTATGGTTTCACTTATATAAAATGTCTAGAATAGGCAAATCCACAGAGAAAGAAAATAGATTAGTAGTTAGCTCAAGTGTAATGACAACTGTGAGGATGGTGCAGGACTGGGCAATACTTAGTCCTGTTGTACAGCGGGGTCGCTATGAGTCAGAACCGACTTGACGGCACCTAACAACAACAGCGGGAGTGGGCAGTAGAGATAATGGGCGCAGGGTTTCTTTTCAGGGCAATGAAAATGTTCTCAAATTAGATCATGCTGATGGTTACACAACTATGTGAATATACAAAAACACACACGGAATTTTGTACTTTAAAAGGCTGAAATTTGTGGTATGCGAATTATATCTCAATTTTAAAAATCAGCTCCATATGCAAGTTTGGAGAATAAGAAAATGATTGGGCAGAAGATACAATGATTGAAGGAATTAGTGGATAATGAAAAATTTAATAACTCAAATATACTATCATTTCGTAAGTAACATCCCTATTTAACCATGGGTGACTTTTTCCCCTCAGGGACATCTGACAACGTCTGTAGACATTTTTCATGTAACAAATTGAGAGCTTTGGGGCGTTGGTGGTGAAGCATGTGGCTGATAACCAAAAGGTCGGCAGTTTGAATCCACTAGCCACCTCTTGGAAACCCTGTGAGGCAGTTCTACTCTGTCCTATAGGGTCACTGTGAGTCAGAATCGACTCAATGGCAACATGTTACTGGCATCTAACGGAGAAAGGCCAAATACAGAAATTATATTTGTACATCCTACAATGCACAAGACAGTCTCCTCCACAACAAAGAATTATCTGGCCCACAGTGTTGATAGCCCTGAGGTTGAGCAACAGTGATCTGGATGCAGTGATTTGTACATAGTTAAAATTCACGTAAATTTCGAGCCACCACACGTTAGTAAATCAGCCTTCAGGTGGTTCTAGCTCCCAGAGACCCTCTGAAGTGTCCCACTTGACTCCTCACTGAGTAGAGATGAGCTGTCACCACTGAGTCAAATAAAGCATCATTGTACTTTAAAGCTACGGAGTACGGACTAGTTCGTCATTCAGCAAAACCAAACCAAAAGGACATGTTATGACTTTGTGTGATTTACAAAAAGATCTCTGCCTACAGGTTGACATAGTCCTAAGCCAAGTCTTCCAGCTTGGCAAATGCAGTGTGGGGTGAGTTCAGCCTCTGTTCACATCCTTGGATGGCACCTTTGTGAAGGTACAACATGCCCATTATACATATATCTAAATGTAAACAGGTCTTACTCAAAAATGCCTTTCAAAGATTGTTCCTTGAAAGGTCACTTCTCTTTCCAGACACAGGAAATTTAATAGTAACCGGTCCACATGATTGCATTTCTCGTATGTGTCTCTTTACTAAAAGTGTTATAGAAATTAAAGAAAAAATATCAATTGAGATAAAGAACCCAGAGTATAAAATCAAGTATATTCAAATCACTGATCAGTTATTTTAAATGTAAATATAATGTAAATATAACAGTACCTTATCTACAGAATCAAGAGGCAGTTGTTTGAACAGAACAAGGAGATACTGCATGGTTTAAAATTGGAAAAAGTCTGTGGCAGGGTTGTATCCTTTCACCTTATTTATTCAATCTGTATGCTGAACAAATAATCCAAGAAGCTGGACTATATGAAGAAGAACGTGGCATCAGGTTTGGGGAAATACTAATTACCAATCTGCAATATGTAGATGATACAATCTTGGTTGCCAAAAACGAAGACGACTTGAAGCACTTATGGATGAAGATCAAAGACTACAGCCTTCAGTATGGATTATGCCTGAATGTGAAGAAAATGAAA
>NW_004444380.1:89433-91594 GCF_000243295.1 Trichechus manatus latirostris | reverse complement strand
TGTTCTGTATTTTTAATTTATTCACATCAATTCTCATTAGACTGGTCAATACCTTGTGTTCTTTCTGACACACTAATGATAGAAATGCTCACTCTCAAACAAATTCTCAGTTTTCAGACATCATTCATTCACAAGATTTCCATAGCTTTACGTTCTCTAACTGAGGTCCTGTGTGGTGAAAACGGTTTGCGCTGGACTATGAACCTAAAGGTTGGTTTTTGGAACCCACTTAGCAGTGTTACGGAAAAAAAGGTCTGGCCCTCTGCTTCCGTAAAGATTACAGCCATGCAAATTCTTTGGAGCACAGCTCTACTCCGTAACACGTGGAGTTGCCATGAATCGGAGTTGCCTTGACAGCAACAGGTTTAGGTCTTACGTACTCTGACTACTATTATCTGGGACTGTGTAACTCTGAGAAATACTGGAATGCAAAGGCAATCACTCTTCTCAAAAACAGCCGTGTAAAATTGCCTGTCGCAAATCCTCAGGGAGCCTTTACTCCCTCAACTACTGTGGCCATGAAGACTTTCAGAAGATTACAGTGATATTTTCCCCAGGAGGGAGGCTACTTCTACGTGGAATTCATCCTTAAAAACTCTTCCTCTATCACTCAAATTTTGGTACATTATAGTGGAAAAATAAAAGATTTTGTGATTACTTTTCTTGGTTACATATTTGAGTTTCTTCCACCTGTGGGATTTATTTTTTAATCCCTTTATGAGCCAAGCAAGCAATGGGAAAAGTTTGCATAAACCCTAACATACCCTGTCATCTTTAGACGCATAGGTACTTATCTTTTTGCACAGTCCAGTGTCATTGGCAACTATGCATTCTGATCACAAACACCTTAACACAAAACTGTTTATCTGGCTTCTATGTACTCTCATCCCTGACTATTTCTGATGAGTCTTAGGTTAAATCACTTTGTTTAAATTTCAGCTTTAAGCTCTGTACAGAGAATATTCTCAACACGTCAGCTTAGAAATGCTGGACTTTGTATTCTCTTCCTATTTTTCCCGTACATTTTAAAAATGAAACACTGCTGAATTGCATTGTGTGAAGCTGAAATCATTATTTTTAGGGAGCAGTATCTTAACAAAAATGAAGTCCAAAACTCTCAGCTGAAGAGCATAACCGTCCATCCTCAGACAACTGCTCTCAGCTTGATGTCATGAGAGGGTATTAAGAAGCAGTATGAGAAAATGAGTATTGGAAAAGGTTCACCTTTCTACTGATGTAAAGAGGTTATATATAAGCAGCAGGCATATTCCTGTGGTTAGCTGAATTCACCAACCCTGAAAAGGACTGTTTTCAGTCTATGTATGAATCTGTGGATTCATGGGTAGGCTGTGAATTCTTCATCTTGAGTTACCGGATATTGTTGCTATTATAGTGTGCCATCAAGTGGGTTTCGACTCATAGTGACCCTATCGGGCAGAGTAGGACTGTGCCATAGGCTTTCCAAGGCTGTAATCTTTATGGAAGCAGACTGTCATGTCTTTCTCCCACAGAGCAGCTGGTGGGTTCGAGTGGCCCACCTTTCAGTTAGCAGCCCCGCACTTAACCACTGAGCCACCAGGGCTCCCGAGTTATAGGATAAACAAAGATTTATAAAACTGAGCTATTTTCTTCTGTAATTGGCCATGGAATTCCAGCTTCTTCACAAGAACTCCAAAACCACCGTTACTCTTTCCTTTCATTTGTGCCATAATTAGCTATCACTTTGATATGAAAATTAGTTTTTGAAAATGGAAATAGGAGTCCTGGGATTTGCCACAGCCCTTCTTGGTGGCCCTGGTGGTACCGTGGTTAAGAGCTATAGCTGCTAACCCGAAGGTCAGCAGTTCAAATCCACCAGCTGCTCTATTCTGTTCTACTCTGTCCTGTAGGGTCGATAGGAGTTGGAATCAATTTGACGGCAGTGGGTTTTTTGGTGTGGTTCTCTTGGTGGTATCTAATGCTCCCATAAACTGTGACAGTCAGACTTTTCACACTCTTCATTTGCTTTCTCACCTTTCCTCATCTCCCGAGAATGCTGCAGCCATTATGTCAACTACTTTGGGGGCCATGGCTGTGGATGCTGTAGTTAAGTGGGCTGAGGATGTGGCTGTGGCTGGGACTTTGGAGGCCTGGATCAAGGCAATGGGTGGCAATTTGGGTG
>NW_004444380.1:86993-88876 GCF_000243295.1 Trichechus manatus latirostris | reverse complement strand
CAACACTAGATAACTAAGATACTCATTTTGCTGTGGGAAAACAAGTACTGTGAATTCTGCTAGAAATCTTAACAGCTCACAACAATCCCCTAGAGATTCATCAGCTCAATTTAAAATGGTGAGAAATCCTCTTCTCTTTATTTACAGTTTATAACGGGTGACCACATCTGCATTGCTGAGTAAGCCTCCACGCTAGCCACCTCTAGCACACGAGTCAGCCTGTGTTCATCACACTGATCAGGTTCCCCTGGGGCCTCAGACAACAGGAGGTGTGCTTGAAGTGCAAATCTCAGCTTTCTAATTGAAGCTCCTCTTGTCAACTTCATCCTTTGCTCTGACTTCCAGTATTTCTCCTGAACCTCATGTCTTAGAATGCTTGCATTTTCAATTTTTTAATAAAAACATTTGTTCTGCCATAGCAAACATTGTTCTTCTTTGTATTTATTCAGTTCAATAGATTTCTTACGCTGTGTTTACATCATTGTGAATCCAAACATGAATTTCTCTCCACTGCAGTTGAAGGTGATTTATTCCTCAGGGATGGCTGAGTGTATGTATGATGAAGTTGAGTAATTTAGCATCGTGTAGCTTCTTGGAGAAGAATGGAGGAAGCCTGCTTTCTTGTTTTCTTTTGCATTTTTCATGAGAGTGTGTATTTTCTTCTCATTTTTACCTCCAAACACATAGACATATGAAATGCACAGATTTAAAAAGCTAGAGATAGTTAACAGGGAAAACAGTCCCAAAGTCAGAGTTTGTCCAAATATTCAGCCCCTGAATTGACTCTAATCTGAAGTCTTCACTCATACTCACCTCTCTGAAAGTCCAGGTACCATGTGTCCTATGGGCAAGAGGCATAGCCTTAACTCATCTGTACTGGGTTCCCCAAACTTTTAGGTCTACCTGGAGCCTGCTAATGTGATCTTATTTGGAAATGGGGTCTTTGCAGGTGTAATTAGTTAAGAGTTCATACTAAATTAGAAGGGTACCTAAATTCAATAACTGGTGTCTTTCTGAAAAGGCAATGTGACGGCATCGAAACGCACACAGAGGGAAAAAATGACATATGAAGATGAAAGTAGAAGTTGGAAGTATGTAGCTCCAAGCCAAGGAATACAGAGGATTTCCAGCCACCGCCAGAAGATAAGAAGAAGGAAAGGATTCTTCTGTAGAGCCTTCAGAGTGAACATGGCCCTGCCAACACTTTGATTTTGGACTTCAAAATTCCATAACTAGATTTCTCTTGTTTTAAGCCACCTAGTTTGTGATAATTTGGTACAGCAACCTTCGGAAGCTAGTACACTATCCAAGAATAAACACAGACTGAAGATGCGAGGAAAGAGGAGCATACCATGTTTGGCTTGGAATTTGACAATGCTAGAGTGTCAGGGTCTACTGATCACAAAATCAAATGACTGTGAAAGCCTATGAAGAAGTGCTGAGTCAGTTTAGCGAAGTGCTTCAGAGCGTGGACTTTGGAAACAGACAGGGTGGCCATATGTCCCAGCTTTGCTATTTAGTTGTGTGTGTGACTTGGGGCAGATTGGACAGCTCGCAAATGAAGGATCTACATCTTAAACCCATCCTATGGGGACCTGGCACTGAAATGGCCCATTAGAGTTGTCCCCACTTGGGCTGAAATGGCCCAGGGTTTTATACCACCTTCCTCAATCAGTCATTGTACATGGGCCATCCCTGAAAAGGTGTGACTTGAGGCAAGGCTGCTCTCTGCAGCTGAGGCATCCCTGAAGGGGCTGAGAGCTGAAGATTGCCTGCTGACAGTAACCCCAGAAGCCAGGCAGCAAGTCTTTGCTTGAAGTGGAATCTGGGTTGCGATTCTTCAAGTCACCACACATGGAACGTGGAAATGAGAGCAAACTTCT
>NW_004444380.1:84672-86280 GCF_000243295.1 Trichechus manatus latirostris | reverse complement strand
AAATCATTTTTGAGGCACAAGGTGATAGACTGTCATATTTTGATCATACTCTCTCTGTAGTTAGCTGGGATTAACACAGAGGGAATACAGGGAGAGATCATAAGGGATTGTCAGAAGTTAAGCAAGATGGTGGTAAGTGGTGACAAAGTTAGCACATGCTTTGAAGCCAGATAGACTTGGATTGAAATCCTTGCTCTGTAATTTACCCCCTCATGTTCTTTATTTATAAATTACACTGTAATATCTACCTTATGGGCTTTCTGTGAAGTTCACGTGAAATAACCTGTGTGAAGTGCCTTGTATAGTGAACCTGCACGCGCCTTTCCCAATAAAGCTCCCAAATGTGTGAATGAGAAACAAAATGATTAAAACCCTATGGCTGCACAACATGATTGATGTAATTAGTCTCAGAATTGTACACATGAAAAATGTTGACTTGGCAAATGTTGCATTATCTACATTTTTACAGCAACAAAAAAAGATCTTGAGGTTCTTGAAAATATACTGCATGCAGACTGCTTTTTTGTACTATGTTGACCAAGTAAAAATTATTTTCAATCAGGATGGCATGAATGCTTCTTCTCTGTAAAGTTGAAGATGACCTATGATGCTATTATCCTGCGTGGCGTCTGGAAACAACCTGAATGATGACAAAGATTCTATTGTGGGTTGTGGTTTGGAAGGAAAGTGCCAAGCTGACTCAGGGCTCATGCTAATTTTAGAGTATATGTACATAAAGAAGATGTGAGTGACCTGGAGCAATAAAACTTTCTCATCCAGAGCAGTTCCTTTATGTGGCACAAACAACAGATCCCCATGAGAATCACAGGGTCCAATAAAATATAAAAGATCATAGAGCTTTTGGTGTGTGTTAATGAAAAATAAGTCAGACTTGCTCACCTATATAAGTTTATCATGGAACCTATTTAGATGCGCTTCTTCGTGAACGTAACAGAGACAGACGATGTAACTGACACACTGTTGTTGTTGTTAGGTCCCATCGAGTCAGTTCCAACTCATAGTGACCCTACGTACAACAGAAGGAAGCACTGCCTGGTCCTGCACCATCCTCACAATTGTTGTTATGCTTGAGCCCATTGTTGCAGCCACTGTGTCAGTCCATCTCCTTGAGGATCTTCCTCTTTTTCGTTGACTCTCTACTTTACCAAGCAGATGTGTTCTCCAGGGATTGGTCCCTCCTTATAACATGTCCAAAGTGCCTAAGATGAAATCTTGCCATCCTCACTTCTAAGGAGCATTCAGTCTGTACTTCTTCCAAGACAGACTTGTTCCTTCTTTTGGCAGTCCATGGTATAGTCAATATTGTTCGCCAATGCCACGATTCAAATGCATCAATCATTCTTCTGTCTTCCTTATTCATTGCCCTGCTTTTGCATGCATATGAGGCTATTGAAAACATCGTGGCTTGAGTCAGGCACACCCTGACACACTGGAGGGTTATAAAAACCAACTTCAGTTATCTGACAAAAGGTATTTCAGGCAGTCTGATTTCAAAGCATGACAGGCTGTGAAATTAAGGTTGGGTAACTGGTTCCTTAAAAGCCACTAAGCTGAAGCTAACAAAAGGTAAAGATGATAAGAATTATT
>NW_004444380.1:82059-83081 GCF_000243295.1 Trichechus manatus latirostris | reverse complement strand
CAGCTCGTGGAGAAACTGAGAAAGACCCACCACTTCCTGACTATGTCACCTTGGGCCAGTTTCTTAAGCTCTGTGTGCCTCAGTTGCTTCATCTGTACTATGTAGATAATAATAGCACCTATTATAAATTTTTTAGTACAATTCAATTACTTGGTCCATGAAAAATGCTTAAGGCTCTGTCTTGCACATATAAAGAGTTCAATAAGTGATTGCTAGTTTTATTAAAAATATCTAATTACCTGCAGTTGCAGGCACCACAAGTTCTTTGTCATTACTAGAGAGTTTTCCAACTTATTTTCAGCTAATTTGTGAAGCTCTTTTCCTGAACCCAGTATAAAATGAGGGCTGAGCATGCCATTCCGGTCACTAGATGAATCTCCTGCATTTAATATTCATGAACTGTGGTAGAAGTCTTTGCTAGTTCAGCAACACCAAGCATTTACTGAGGTCTTGCTGTGTACAAAGAATCATGCAAAATGCTCAGATAAATTAACAGAAGAGCCTGCCTTTTCTGAAGTGTAAGCAAAATGACTTAGACTTGGAAAGGGGAAGAAATTCCACTCATCTAATGCAGTGATTTTCAAACCTGGGTGTTCGTTAGAAACACGTGGGAAACTTAAAATACGCGTACACCAATGTCAGGGCCCTACCAACCGAGTATTTAATTCAAGTGGGATGTAACCTAAAATTAAATTCTTTAAAAAAAATCTCTCTGGGGGGGGGGTAATGTATAAGCAGAGTTGAAAACCACCGATTTAGCACTAACCTGCCAGTTAAAGGCTTCTAGAGGCTTATTTAAGGTGACATTGATAGTTAGCGTTGGAATCAGGACTGAAATCTGGAGCTGCTCATGCTGGATAAGTGATTGTTTAACCACGGATGTCTTCCAAGTCTCCATGCTTTCATTCACACATTCAGTAATTCATAAAACAAATATTTCCTGAGCATTTGCTCAATGCAGCAAAGAGGGATGCAATGGGAAGCCACACAAAGTCACCCAGTGATTTTTTCAAGGTTAAATT
>NW_004444380.1:79461-80439 GCF_000243295.1 Trichechus manatus latirostris | reverse complement strand
TTTATATAAAGATGTTCTAGAGTCATAAAAATAGGACCCAAGAAGAGTATGCCCGCAAGTGTTTGGGGTTCCATGAGTACCTACAGCAAGGACTACGTGGGTTGGGATGTTTTCACATATATTCAAAGCTTTGAACCACAACATTCTGAATCTCTGAATGTTTTCTGTAACAGATTACGCTGCAGTGTGGAAATATAAAAGCAGGAGGAAAAACTTCACATGAGAGGTGGAGTCTCAACTGCGTCCCTTGTTTGGCAAAGGAAGAAAGGCAATTTGGCATGATGGGAAGAACATGAAGAAAAAAAAAGAAAGCAGAGGCAAAACAAAAATTTAAAAAAAAAACGATTTAGAGGATTGCGAATAGATTCGTTTGGCTGTTGTGCAGAACTATTGTCGCTGTTACTGTGTGCCATACAGGCTATTTCTATACGACCCTATATGACAGAATAGAAGGGCCCCATATGATTTCCCAGGCTGTAATCTTTATGTGGGCAGACCGTCACATCTTTCTTCCATGGAGTGGCTGGTAGGTTAGAACTGCCTTACTTTGGCTTAGTAGCCAAGCACTTAACCACTGTGCCACCAGGTCTCCTACTGGACAGAACAAAGTATGAAGGTAAATGTTGGCAAGAATGAAAAGCTAAAGAGGCACTGGAGAGCTCCTGAAAATTTTATTAGCTGAATTGTCTAATTAACCTTGCACTTTTAAATAGCTTTAATTTGACAGCATTCATGGGAGAAATTAAAGAGAGAAAAGATTAAACCAAAAGAGATCAATAAGGAGGTTCTTGGTGCAGTGAATGGAAACCCTGGTGGTGTAGTGGTTAAGTGCTATGGCTGCTAACCAAAAAGTCAGCAGTTTGAATCCACCAGGTGCTCCTTGGAAACTCAGTGGGGCAGTTCTACTCTGTCCTATAGGGTCTCTATGAGTCTGAATCGACTCGAAGGCAATGGGTTTTGTTATGGTTAAGTTATAAT
>NW_004444380.1:76738-78841 GCF_000243295.1 Trichechus manatus latirostris | reverse complement strand
GCAGCAAGGACTTTAAAGAATGCACCACGATTCTTCTCTCTTTGGCCTTCAATGCAAAGTTTCTCATCTGAAAGGCCTAAGGCTCTGTACTCAAAACCACGTATGATCAAAAAGCTTGAAACTTTCTGATATTCTCTGTTTACCAATGACAAAACTTTGATTACCCATTTTTCATCTTTATAAAAGCACTTGAATATTAGATCATCATGTTGTTAACACTAGGAGTATGGTTTTACTTCTTAGGAATTGAAAGGGATTTAAAAGCTTCCCTTTGTTCCACTCAACTCCTTCCATGAACTTGTAATTTATACATGGGATTAAGCATGACATTATTTTCCTAGAACTGGAATCCAGAGGCAAATTAATATTTAAAAGAAAATGAGATGCTGGGAAAACTAATGGCAAGTACAAGACGCCATTCATTGCTCATTCTCTCGCCCTTTTCCTTGAGATATCTTATTCATGACCACTGGGAAATTGCCTAATAGGGCGGCCACAGTAGAGCCTGCTCCACCCAAAATGTCTCTCTACTAGTGGGAAGGAAGAGGATAAGCAATTTTTCAGCCCATCTTGCCTGAAGACAGGCTAGCTCCAAGTGGCTACCTCCATGTATAAAAAGATGCAAACATTCAATTTCCTACTAAATCATAAAAAATGGGATATATCTAAAAGCTAAATTAAGCTCCTAAGTCAAACTTTGCATTTTTCAAAAATTATCACTGAAACCCATGTCCAAAATTTATGAATTCCATCATATACTTTGAGAATGTAAATGGGTTGAGAAGGGAGAGAAAGAGACATTTGTATAGAGATTTTCTGGAGATTTCTGTTGGCATGCGGTAAGTTCTTATCACTAAATCCCAATGCGAGAGAGATTTCTTCTTCTTTCAATTTAGGCCTGATGAGAGAGGCTTCCTGGGCATCACTGGGAGAGCCTGAGTACTTTTTGCTGCAGGTGGAAGACTAGAGAACTGATAAGTGATTGACATTGGAGAAAACAAAAGCAACCTGGGGCACAGAGTGGGCATATTTTCAGATCTGTCTGCACTCTTAATATTTGTTAAAAAAAAAAAAAAAAAGGACCTGAGTTCTACACGAGCCATAGAAGGAACTCATGGGAGGGAGAGCCTTCATAGGGTCATCTGTCCAATTGAGTCTCATGAAGGGACAGACGGACCCCATCAGCAAGAAACTATAGGTGAATTTCAGATTCCTGAGGGCAGAGGAAGGCATCACAAGTCATCAAAATAATAGAAATGTTTTTGCCATAGTCAAGCAATATCACGAGAACATGTCCCATCTGAAACAGTGGCCGTCTCCAGTGAGTCAGAGACTACGCCCCTGGGAAAAGTCAAGACCACACAGTAGGAAGAGCACTGAAGATGGTAGAAGTTCAGGTGTTCGCTTTCCTATGCTTTTACCACTTTTGATTAATACCTTGGACTTAATATTTAATCGCTGATTTAAAACACTTTGTAACGCTCTTACATTTTCCTAGCTAAGATTTTTATCTGAAAGAGTTTTCATCTGAAAGCAGAGGAAATCTCCCTGTACGACATGCATCTTAAAGAAACAGGAAGAGACAAAGATGAAGTGATATTTTCGTACCATCAAGAATTTTGCTTTCCCACATCCTGGTGCACATATACAATTCTACACACACCCACTTTCTGTTCTCCAAGGAAAAACATTGAGCTAAATGTTTTTTAAAAGGCAAAGGCAACACGCTCCCACATAATTGTAGAGTTTAGTAGCAACCCGCACAACTTTGAAGAAAGGTCTTCCTTTATCAGGGAAGTTTTCTTTGAGAGAAACAAATCTTCAAACATGGTGCTCGCATAGCCCTGTTGTTTGCTGGTTTGTTTTGCTTTGTTTTTGTTTTTCCAAAAGGAAGGTTACTATGAGATCCAAAAGAGATTTCTAAAAGCAAGTGAATTCTGGTTATCATATTAATCAGAGACTAGACTATCCACAGGTATGTAGAAATCCATTGTTTAGTAAGTGATAATCACGGGATTTGCTAGATCACACTGTTGGAAAACTTTATTTTTGCTTTTGCTTAGGTACCACAAATAAGGGTCCACAACGGGAAATAAAGGCATA
>NW_004444380.1:74458-75512 GCF_000243295.1 Trichechus manatus latirostris | reverse complement strand
CAGGTGAGCATTCTAGATATATTCTGAAGTTAGAGCCAGAATTATTTCCTGATGAATCAGATATGGAATGTGAAAGAGAGGAGTCAAGGGTGACTCCAAAGTTTTGACCCCTCTCAAGTGGACAGATGGAGCTGTCATTAACTGAGATAGAGAAGATATCAAGTGTGACAGGTTTGGTAGGAAGCAGATTAGGATTTCAGGTTTTAAACAGGATAAACTTGAGGTGTTGATTAGAAATCCATGGGGCTATTTCAAGGGGGCAGTTGACTTATGAATTAGGAAAAAGATATAAACTTGGGATATAAATTTGTAAGTCCTCAGCATCTTATAGATGGTACCAAAAGTTATGAGACCAAACGAGTTATCTCGTAGATAGAGAAACAGATGGAGATGAAGCCGAGAGATTCAAGGACTGAGGAAGGGCCGTCCTAATATTGAGACGTCAGTTAAAAGCAGGAGCATGAGAAACGCTGAGAAGGATCGACCAGGGAAGGAGGAAGACGACAAGAAAGGGGGAAGATTTGGAAGCCAAGGAAAGAAAGACTTTCAAAGAGGGAGAAATGATATACTAGTAAACGCTGGTTAAGTAAGATGAGAGTGGAGAACTAATGATTTGATTTAGCAACAAGATTCATTGATAACCTGTACAGGAGCAGTTTTTGCAAGGCTGTTGTTGTTAGGTGCCATCAAGTCAGTTCCTTACGTGTAACAGCAAGAAACATTGTCCAGCTCTGCACCATCTTCATGATTGTTGGTATGTTTGAGCCCATTGTTATGGCTATTGTGTCAACCCACCTCATTGAAAGTGTTCCCCATTTTCACTGACCCTCTACTTACCAACCATGATGTTCTTTTCTAGTGATTGGTCTTTTCTGACGACATGTCCAAAATAAGCAAGACGAATGAAGTCTCACCATGCTCACTTCTAAAGAGCATCCTGGTTGTATCTCTTCTAAGACTAATTTGTTTGCTCTTCTGGCAATCCACAGTTGATTCAGTATTCTTTGCCAACTCCACAGTTTGAATGTGTTTCTTGTCCCATCTTCCTTTTTCA
>NW_004444380.1:72187-73336 GCF_000243295.1 Trichechus manatus latirostris | reverse complement strand
TGTGGTATTCCAAAGAAATGGACAAATAGTAATGCAGCATAGAGAGCCCAGAAATAGATCCATGCAAATATAGTCAACTCATCTTGGACAAAGAAGCAAAAGCAATTCAGTGGAGAAAGGATAGACTTTTCAATACACGGTGCTGGAACATCTGGACATCCACAGGGTGGGGGGTGGGGAGCAGAATATAGACACAGACCTCTCATACTTCTTCCAAAAATCTACTCAAAATGGTATCATAGACCTAAATGTAAAACTACACAACTTCTAGAAGTTAACATAGGAGAATATTCTAGGTGACCTTCGGTTTGGCTATATTTTTTTTAGATACACAAAAGCATGATCCACAAAAGAACAAATAGATAAGTTAGACTTCATTAAAGTTAAAAAACTCCTGCTCTGTGAAAGACATTGTTAAGAGAATGGAAAAGTAAGGCTACAAACTTGGAGAAAATATTTGCAAATCAAATATCTAATTAAAGATTCATATCCAAAATATACAAAGAACTTTCGAAACTTAACAATAAGAAAACAAACAACACATGTACAACGTGCAAAAGATCTGAACAGAAACCTCCCCAAGGAAGATATACGAATGGCAAATAAACATATGAAAAAATGCTCAAAATGATATGCCATTAGGGAATTGCAAATTAAAACAACCCTGAGATACCACTAACACGTATTCCAAAACACACCAGTTGCCATCAATTCTCTCATGGTGACGTACCTATGAAAATGGCTAAAATCTAAAACACTGGCCACACCAAACGCTGGTGTGTATGTGAGCTACAGGAACTCTCATTCATTGCTGGTGGGAATGCAAAATGGTATAGTCAGTTGTTTTGGAAGACAGTCTGGATTCTTACAAAGTTAACATAAGCTTACCATATAATCCAACAATTGCACTCCTAGGTATTTACCCAAATGAAATGAAAACATACGTAGACATAAAAAACTGTACAAAATGTTTATAGCAAATTTATTCTTAATTCCCCAGAATGGGAAGAAACCAAGATGTCCTTCAACAGATGAAGGAATAAACTGTGGTGCATCCATACAATGCAGTATTACTTGGTGATAAAAAGAAATGAGCTGTCAAGCTATGATGAGACATGCAGGAACCTTAAATGGACCCCGTTGAGTGAA
>NW_004444380.1:69334-70747 GCF_000243295.1 Trichechus manatus latirostris | reverse complement strand
CAGCAAATTGTTTTCCAAAGCAGTAATATCAATTTATGCTCCCACCTGCATGGCATAAAACTTACCATTGCTTCACCTTCTCAACACAACTTAGAATATTCCAACTTTTTTATTTTAAACATGTATCATTGTGGTCTTCATTTTTCTGTTTGTTCATGAGTCTGAGTTCCATTTGAAATGTTTACATGTCTTCCAATGTTTTCTCCTTGGTAAAATGACTGCTCTTGTCTTTTGCTCATTCTTTTACATGTTTATATGTCTAATTACATATATATAATGATTTTTTTATATACATGTGATTTTAAATATATAATATATGTGATTTTATATATATATGTACGTATATACATATATAGGAAGAGAGAGAGAGAGCCCTGGTAGCACAGTGGTTAAGGGTTATGGCTGCTAATCAAAAGGTCAGCAGTTTGATCCACTATCTGCTCCTTGGAAACCCTATGGGGACGTTCTACTCTGTTCTATAAGGTCGCCATGAGTTGGAATCAACTCAATGGCAACAGGTTTGATTTGGTTTTTTGGATATATATATAATAAATCTATATATATTTATTTTCTCCTGGATACTTACTCTAAGTCATTTATATGTGACATCAGTAATTTCTCCAAATTTATAGCTTTATTTCATTCTTTTTTATTTCTTATGCTGTCATTGATGGAAACTAATTTTCAATTTCAGTGAAGTCACTGTATTAATCAATCATTTATTTTATGTTCCAATGACTTTTATGAGTGTTTCAAAATTTTTGTAGTTCATAAAGAGTTTAGCTGTATGCAATGCTCTTCTGATATTGCAAAAATACTTTAGCCCATTGGGGAATACATTTGCCTGGACAAAAAAGGACATTGTAAGTGCCTTAAAACAAAAAATGTTCCAGTGATAGTCAGAGTTTGAACATGTATGGTAGAGGGTAAGGATCTTGGTTCACACACTCAAATGTGAACAAAAAGTATATATATTTTCTTTATTTTTAATTAATTTCTTATGTCTCAAAACCCTCATACTATTACACTGGAAAGGAATTATCCCTTATTGGGGGTTCTACCACTCTGTCTTGTGCATTTTATAAAACTACAGTGAGCCTCAATTTTTAATCTTGGAGAGAGAGAACTTAATGATCTAAGGAAGCCATCATGAGAACGAAATAAAATAGCAAATGTGAGAAACCTGTCAGAAAAATGGAAAGCAATGGTCGCTCACAGCTCTCTCCCTCTTTCCGTCCGTTCACTGCTGTTTGTCTGTCTCAGCGTTATCTCCTGTGCTCAACGGTTTCCCAGCTGAAAACCATTTTTTTTCACCTTTGATTTCCTTCTAATGTCTTCCTTTTCCTTTTATTTTTTTTTACAATAAAGCTTCATTATTATCTTATTGTAGAAATAGTACTTGAATATATAATG
>NW_004444380.1:32686-60869 GCF_000243295.1 Trichechus manatus latirostris | reverse complement strand
TTTTCTACCACTCCCGTATAAACCCATCATTTTGGTAAAACTTAGAAGGGATGGATAACTAATCTATTGCTTGAGAGGGTTGACGAGAATCAGCACATTCATACATTGCTGGTGAGAGTTTAAATTACCACCGAACTTTTGGAGAGTAAGCTGTTAATACCTATCCTACGGGAATAAAGGCACCAGGCAACAATATGTGCAAGGAAGTATATCACTGCCCTGTTTATATAGTAAATAATTGGTGAGAAACATTTTCCTGCTGAATAATTGCTGATTTGTAAGTATAGTGTTGCATTTTTAGTTGCTTCTTATTCTGGACATACATGACACAATGCCATATGTTTCATTCCTGAGATTCATAGGGTCAAGGATGGCATCTGTTCCATTTCTGCTTGGGAGCACTAAGTTCTACCATCAACACAGGAGGTGGCATAATTAATATTATTGGAAAATAATGATAATGAAGCACACAGCAACTCTCCCTTCATCTGCTAGAGATTCTGTCTCTTTAATTGTGCATGAAGGGACTTGATATTTTCATTCTTTTTCTAAAGAGATGCTTACCTACAACTTAGAATATAAAAACCAAAGAAGGTTGCAAGGGATGTTTCATGGGAATCAAATTCTCTTTCTAATCATCCAACATTTTAAAACCTTTAGATCATTGTTAGAATGGTAGTTAATTTTCTGCATGTTAATTTCGTAAGGAAAGTGGAATAATTTGGTTATAAAATATCAATATATTTCTACTTATGGTTTTTGAAACTTCTGTTCGTTTTTGCTTTTACCTTAATGGAAGTTGTTCTTGCACATCCACGCTATTCTTTGAAACGGAATTGTTCCTCTTTCTCCAATGTCAATAAATCCTATTTCCATGTGGGAATTCCTAGGTGGTATAAATGGTTAACCCGCTCAACTGCTAACCAAAAGGGTGGCGGTTTAAGCCCACTCAAAGGAGCTTCAGAAGAAAGATGGGGTTAGTTACTTCAAAACATCGGCCATTAAAAACTCTGTGGAGCACAGTTTTAATCTGACACACATGAGGTCACCATGAGTTAGAATCAACTGGAGGGCAACTGGTTGGTTATTTTCATGTGAGCTCATTGGGGGTTCTCTTTGTTCTCCTATTCAGCTCTCTTTAGATAACTTTATACATTTTTATCCAAATATTTTGTGTATTTTCATATCTAAGAGCCTCCCAATTCTGTTGAGCTGAAGGAACCGAAGACAAAGATGAGGAAAGGTATCTTCATCCAGGGAAGTGATAACACATTTATCTGCTGGGTCAAGGGCCCCTAGCAGATAAACAAGAACTATTTAAAGGTTCTAAGGATGTAAGTAGTGCTGTAACGTTTAACAGGAGCCCCGGGGCACAGTGGTTAAGACCTCAGCTGCTAACCAAAAGGTTGACAGTTCAAATCCACCAGCCACTCCTTGGAAACCCAATGGGACAGTTCTACTCCGTCCTATAGAGTTGCTATGATTCAGAATTGACTTGAGAGTAACGAGGTTTTTTTTTTGTTTTTTGTTTTTTTTTTTTTCTCTCTCTCTGTTTTGGAATGTTTTCTCAGGTTAAAGGGGCAAAACTTTGGTTATAACAAATATCGCAGCCAAAGAATGTATATTTCATCAGTAAGGCCAATGTTGTCTATTTTCACATTCATCCATTTATTCACTCGTTCATTTAGTGATCCAGTCGACAAATATAAACCACTTATTTCCATGTTCTTGACCCTGTGTCCATAAGGAATCATATAGTAAGGGAAATAGACATGCACATACAGGAGAAAGAAAAAGAGAGGAGAGGAGAGGACGGGAGGGGAGGGGACAGGAGGGGAGAGAAGAGGAAAAGATTGGAACGAAAAAGGAAGGAAAGGAAAAGACACCAGGAAGTTTGATGATACGTAGGCCTGTGGGTGGTGCCCTGTGGAAGCAGAGAGGTGAGAAATAGAGAAAAATTTTCGCCACAGAAAAGAACTGGGTCCTGATTGATGAAGGTTGTTCCTTCAGGTGAGGAAGGGAGGGAGATAAACATCTGTAAAAACTAAGTTTGCCTTTCAGGTGTGCTGTTTCTCCGTTTAGTTAATTAAGAGGATATTTGACAGAGTGAGAAGCTGATGACATGGGCTCAGATGTGTCCACAGCGTATTGAGAGGGCAGGCAGTGGAAGATGGACAGAGAAGCCAGGACGACCAGGTCCAGTCTACCCTCCTGCACATTGTGAAGCCATCCGGCTGAGCCTCCCTAGACAAGTGTGTATCTTCTTCGAATTAAACAGGATTCACTCTAGTGAAAGGATTCCCTCTCGTCCAGGAGCCCAGATCATGGACTCTTACCACCTTTACTCAGTTTGAGAAACATTGCTTCATGCCAACATCCCATAACATCCCAGGCAGGGAGAGCACTATACAATGGCGGAGGAAGTGTGTGGGGAAAGAAAGGTTATGGAATTCGTTTGAATTGTTCTTTCTAGAGCGTATCTTCCCCTTATAAAAAACAGATGTCACCCAGGAGAAAGTTAGACAGAGCATCAAATAAAGTGGACCATAGTGGGAGAGAAAGGACAAACAGAGAGGGCATTTTTACCGAATGCCATTGAAGTAGAAGAGGAGAGAGCTCGAGGGTCCCTTGAGCAGCAGGAACCTTTGTGGCACTTCAGGGTAATACCCAAGAAGCTGTCAAGGTCTCAAAGAGGATGGCACAGCTGTGCTGAATATCCAACTTCAACAAAGATCTCTGTGCACCATACGTACTTGCCATAGGGAACATATCTGATGATGCCAAAACCACCTCACAAGTTTGCACAACTAAGATGTCTTTGATAATCACCTCTGACAAAGTCAAAGGTTCTGATGTTACGGTCCTCAGAGGAGGAGGAGTAAGTGCTAATAATTAATGAATAAGATTTCCCATTAGTTCATTAAATGAAGATTTGGTTTCAAAATTTACTTGATATAAAGTAAGCAGTAAAATTATAAGTCTTATACACCCTAGTTGTTAGATAGCCTGATTCATGCTTACTAAAATGTGTGAGACAAAATTTCAATAACGACTTTATATTTTATCGTTTTGGCTGGATTTGCATACAATTTTCTTGAGTTCATGGCCTACCAGTCTTTAAATAAATGCCTGGTGGTGCAGTGGTTAAGTAATAGCTTGGCTGCTAACCAAAAAGTTGGCAGTTTGAATCCACCAGCCTCTCCTTGGAAATCCGATGGGGCAGTTCTACTCTGTCCTGCACGGTTGCTAGGAGTTGGAATTGACTCGATAGCAATGAGTTTGGTTTATTCTGTGTATTGTAACAAGACACAAAAGGTAGGGGTGGAAAGTAAGAATCCATCTACCATTACTCCCAGAAACTAAATCAGAGCACATATTTTACTAATGGTGGGGATCCCTCACACTATCTTAAAAATGTTTGGTAAGGACACAGAAAGCTAGAGATGGCCAGGAACCCAGGTACTTGAACCCTCGATCAGCCCTGCAAGACTGTCGAGAGAGAATGCAAAGAGAATGTTCCCAGTAAGTAAATAGTTTATTACAAAGTATGTCTTTGATCCAACTTCCTATGTGGTCTTCTGGATACATGTGACTCATGAGGACCCTTTTTCCAGATTAGGTGCAAATTATGTCTTCTTGGATTCACCCTGGCTCTGAATTAGCTTTCTGAAGAGAGAAGGAAGTCCTGTTCTACCCTAGTCAGCCAAGTACAAGGAAAGAAAGAAAAGAACTGTGCAGAACAACTCAAAGAGAAGAGCCAAGAGACCATGAGAAGGGTCCCCGAGAAAACAATGCCCACGGGAAGAAAGCTTTTACAAGAGCTTTGCTCAACCCACTGAAGGCTCCAGCCATCTTGCAGATGCCAGCTTTCTAGGGGGTAAAGTTGGGTGGGAAGCCCTGATTGCCCCCTTGATCAGAACATTATAAAACATATGACAAATAACATACCATTAGTTTAATAAGCCAAATTCAAATGTTTACTTAAAATACTAGATCATTTTGCCAAAGAAAATAGAAAAATAAAAAAGAAAACAGCTGTGGTTATGTTTGTTTCTAACATTAATTATATGAAAAATATGTTTTCAATAGCCTAATGAAGATACTAGGCACACAGAACATATTCATTAAATCAAATGTACTTGGACCTTAAAATAATTCTTAGTTGTTGCATTACTTGGAAAGAATAAAGGGCCTAGATAGAAACTCATTCAATATGGCACGTTAAGAATTTAAAAAAGAAAAAAAAAGATCTCTGGGAGTCATTTAGAAGCAGTGGGATGAAAAATATCTTCAGTAGAAAAATGGTCTGTAGCCACAGCCATAACCACAGCCGTAGCTATAGGAACTTGGGTAGCCACAGCCATATCCACATTCCAATCCACAATCATAGCAATAACCATATTCAGAGCTGTCTCCAGAGCCCCCCAGAGTGCCTTTAGTAACTGTAGCACATACTGTCAGAAGGGGAGGCTTCAGCAGAGAAGAAGGTTTCTGGAAGTTGAATATCATGCACTCTTCTGGGACCTTTATATACTATCGGGAACAAGAGGCGAATGAGTCATACGCACTCTGCCTTGTAATCCCTACTAGATTTGCATAAAATTGACCCATGTTATCTTTGCCTTATTTCAGTGGTTAAGAGCTTGGCTGCTAACCAAAAGATTGGCAGTCCAAATCCACCAGCCACTCCATGGAAACCCTATGGGGCAGTTCTACTCTGTCCTGTAGGGTTGCTATGAGTCAGAATAGGTATAATCAAACAGATTTGGTTTTGGTTATACCTATTTCACCACCACCTGTCTGTCAGTTTGCTGTACTGTGGGGGCTTGCATACTGCTGTGACACTGGAATCTATGCCAGATTTCAAATACCGGCAGGGTCATCCATGATGGACAAGTCTTAGCCCAGCTTCCAGACTAAGACAGACTAGAAAGACAGACCTGGTGATCTACTTATGAAAATTAGTCTATAAAGACCCTATGGATCACAGAATACTGTCCAAGACTTTGGCTCGGTTATTTTGGATGTATCATTGGAAAGGACCAACTGCTGGAGAAGGACATCATGTTTGGTAAAGTGGCGGGCCAATGAAAGTGAGGGAAACCCTCAGTAAGATGGATGGATACAATAGCTACAACAATGGACTCAAACATGCCAAAGATCATGAAGATGGCGCAGGACTGGGCAACATTTCATTCTGTCTTACATGGGGTCGTCATGAGTTGGAGCCAGCTCAATGGCAACTAGCAACAACATGCGTATTTCAAGGAGGTTTACCCAGAGTTACCATACTGGGGAGATTTCCAATCACGATTTCATAAGAATTAAATTCCATCTTTTCAAATCCTTAGCCAATACTAATTTCTACTTTTTTCTGCCTAAATCAATTTTAAGACATTGCATAGGAAAGCAACTGTGCAGTCCATGTTTCCTCTAATTTTATGTATTTCTACACATATAGAATACTAATATTCATAGATTTAGCTTAACTTCAGTAATATTTCCTATGCTATTGAAAAAAATTAAAAAGGACATTCTTCTTTGGATTAATTTCTTCTCTCTTATTTCAAATAAAATTTGGATCTTTGGTTCTCCTTCCTCTGTTCTAATATCTTTTGCCTGATTAAGTTCATGCTTTTTTTTTTAATCTGTCTTAAAAGCAAAAGAATTTGGCTTAATCTCAAATCACCACTTCAATCCCAGATCCAGTGAATATTCCTTTTCTACTGGGTAGAGGGGACTTTTGCTTCCCTCTTGATCTCCAGAATTTAGAGCCAATGTGAATCTCTGCCATTCAGTCACTGGGCCACTATACCTTATCATCCTTCATAAATACTCTTTTTCATACATGAGGAAAATGAGATTTGGAGTTTAAGTCAACATTACAAGTCAACATTACAGTTGACTTGATTCAAATCTACCTACCTTACTCTGAAACCCATGGTCTTTTTACGATGCTATGCTGAGTTTTTTCTCTGTGACGGTGATGGAAAACCACCCAGTGCCTAACTATGAGAATCAGGATTTACTCTATCAGCAAGGTTTCAATCCAGTTACCAAATAGCTACTTTTCCAGCAATGTTTCCTGGGTACTTTCTACTTAGTGCTGTTTTAGCTCTTCTCCCATGACATTTAAGTTTTGGATTCAGGCTCCAATTCTACCATTACACTTTCCTGGATGACCAGTGTCATGCCTCGTACATGTTTGTTTGTTTAGTATTTAACGTAAACATTTAGTTAATGTTTATAACACTTCATTTAATTCCAATTTATTCATCTCAAATCTCCCGTCTAACTAGCAATAAAGAAATACCCTATTTTCTCACATCTCTACCACGAACATTCAGCCTTGGACAAATCACTCAAGTTCTCACACCTAACTTGACTTGTACAAAGAAGAAGTCTTTGGGGAATGACATTTAAGATCCTCTCAAAGTTTCTTCTAAGAAATTTGTTTTATTTTGAAGATCTTTTCAAATTTGAAAACCACTATCATACCTCTTTTCAATTACTATTCTGTCATGTTCTCATTAGCCAGCTTTTGAGACCACTTCTTCTGTGCAATGCCTTAAATCTTAGGAAAGCATAGAGATGGTGGAATTAACATCTTCACGTGGTTCTTTCTCAAGCAAGAAATCCTCTGGGGGGTGGGGGGAGGGAGGGAAATGGCCTTAAACTAAGTCAGTCTGGCCTCAGAAAGGATATAAGGTTAATTAAGGTTGTCTGGTTTTGATTGTTTGATTTTCTTTCACATTTACCGTTCTTAGAAATCTAAGGCCTGGTCAAGACTTCTATCTGTACTTTGAGTGAATGTTTACCATCCCCTAGCTAAGAAGGGGGCCATGCAGATGTATCTCTCTGGCCCTGGGAAATGAAGAACCCACCGCCTGCGCCAGAAGGTGACATTGAAGCAGAGCGCACCAAAGTGCCAAGAAGTTGCAGATGACTCATATGGAGGTAAAAGAAGAAAGGAAAGTCCTGTCCAGTGGTATCAGAGAGAAAATCCAGGGCCTCGAATATATGTCTATCCCAGTGATGTCTATGTAATTTTATCTCTGATGAAGCATATAACGAGGAAGTGTGTTTTATAAAATAAAG
This sequence comes from Trichechus manatus latirostris, assembly GCF_000243295.1. Classification (NCBI taxonomy): domain Eukaryota; kingdom Metazoa; phylum Chordata; class Mammalia; order Sirenia; family Trichechidae; genus Trichechus; species Trichechus manatus. The sequence goes on along the minus strand of NW_004444380.1, from coordinate 53,771 downwards.
GAATATGAGCTCTTTAAAAGAAAAGCTCAGTGAAGAGGAGGAAAATGAAGATAATGGCAAACAGAAATTTTCCAATGCTGTTACCATTGGAGCCCTGGTGGCGCAGTGGTTAAGAGCTCGGCTGCTAATCAAAAAGTCAGCAGTTCAAACCCACCAGCCGCTCCTTGGAAACCCTATGGGGCAGTTTTTATCTGTACTATAGGGTCGATGTAAGTTGGAATCGACTCAATGGCAATGGGTTTGGGTTGTATTTATCATTATCTTTCTTATTTCACCTTGCCTTCAGTAATGCTTTTCCTCTGTTCTTGTTAAAAGAATATTCATAGAAAAGGAGGTGATTGGGTTTGTTGTTAAGATTTAATGTATGAATAACTATAAAAGTTAGATTTAGATATAACGCCCTAAACAGTTGATGTTTTGTATTATTTTGTTTTTTTAGATTCTTGGTATATAATTGGCAAAAATATATGAACAATTTATAATAGAAAATGGTGGGTTGGGATGTGCTCTAAATAAACAATTCTTTACCTTACTTAATAACTTTACTCCCATTTTAAAATACTACTTCCTACTTGGGAAGAACAGTATGTATGGCTCATCAACATTCACAAAAATAGATATTTTATTGCAGTGTTTTCACTGTTGAGTAACCTAAGCTTGAATATGTAAAAAGAGCAACTAGCAAACGTGTTACCATCTGTAAGTTATTAATTTTAAATTTTCAATTAAAAAAATCACTTCAAGTGTCAGATTTCAAGTTTTTGTTTTGCTTTTATCATTCATCTGTTTTCAAGGAAGAGGAAAATCTTCTAATTTCTAGGCACCCGATCTATATATTAAAAGTTTTATTTTCTCTGTTAACAGTTCCTAGTGTGTATTAATACAAATAAAAGACCAGGTGTGATAAATACCTTTAAGCTGTATCTACCTATCATGAAGTGCAATCACCTTCTATATTTTTTCTGTGTTGAGAGTGAAGTTGAATTGGCCGGGTTTAGAGTTTCAAAAAGGCACTCTGGTGGCACAGCGGTTAAGCCCTCAGCTGCTAACTGGAAGGTTGGCTGTTGGAATCCACCAGCGACTTGGTGTGAAGAAGATGAGGCAGTCTGTTTCCATAAAGATTACAGCCTGGGGAACCCTATGGAGCAGTTCTACCCTGTCTTATAGGGTCACTATAAGTCGGAATCGACTAGACGGCACCCAACAACAAGAGTGTCAAAAAGACCATACTTCTGATCTTGCATTGGTGAATAATCTCAGATGGTAATGAACTGTTTCGTTTCTATAGAATCCATTTTCTTAGAGGCCATTCACAATTATCTTAGATTTTAATTTGACAACACTATGGCAAAATACCCGAACAAACACAGTAATTATAAGAAAAAAAATCAAGCAAGCAATAGAACAACATTCTCTAGGAGGTCAGACTCTGCTTCGTAGCTGAAATTTTAAAGTGATTTCTTTCTCAATTATGAAGTTCCCAGGTAGAATTCAGGAGAGGTTAAAGGACTGCATGATGCTTATGAGTTGAGATGATACAGGGTGTACAATATGTAGGCAATATAAGATGATGCTGCACATTTTTCTCTTAAATAAAATGAATATGCATATTATTTCTATGTGTATTATTTTGTAATAAAACTAAAACAACACTAAATAATTTCTAAGCATTAAAATTAAAAATCTCATCACTCTTTAGGCATTTCCAAGTATCTGAATATTTAGCATTATGGACAAGGAAATGCTGAGGATTCAGGTTGCTATAGCAATTCTCCTGCACACCATGAATTACAACAAAATCGTAAAACAATAGAAAGAATAATAAAATCAGATAACTTAAAATGGAGTTTTCTACCTCTCAAAAGTTGACAAAGATTTAAGATTATATTAAATCTTATGTGAATAACGTATAAAAAAGTCATTTTGCAACAACCACCACCACAAAATACTATTCTTTATTGAGTATTTATTATGAGTCAGACATTGTGCCCAGTGCTAGTGTAATACCTCATTAACAACAGTACCCTGAGGTCTGTGAGAGGAGAAACAGCTTACCCTCTGGCACTTACGTAGCTAGCAGATAGGAACAGTGGGACTTAATGAGAGTCTGAGGTCCCAAAACCTGGCTCTTTCCACTACAATAAACTGGGATGAGTATAGGCAAATCCAGAAATGTGGGCTGCACTTTACAGGACAAAGATTTAAGAAAGAGAAATGGTGTGACTACGCTTCTCTACACAGGAACGTTGTTTATTACCAAATGCAACTACTCCCAGCCTCAGTGTATCATACGTAACAGTCTCATAGGGCAGTAGCTGTTTTACTATAAGGATGCAGTAAGGTTCTACAAGGTGTCCCCTCAACCCTACCATGAGACCGCTCGCCCACTCTAGGTGTCATGATTTATTTTTCCCTAGAGACTTCTAGACATGGCCTCACCTGATAGTTGAGGTCAAGTAAGATCTTTCTCTTTTTTCCTCTGACATAAAAGTAGACAGCTGTTCTAGTTCCAGTTGTCATCAAGTCTATTCCAGCTCATGGCCACTCCATGTGCGTCAGAGTAGAACTGTACTCCATAAGGTTTTCAATGGCTGCTTTTTTGGAAATACATCACCAGGTCTTTCTTCCAAGGTGCTTCTGGGTGGACTCCAAGCTCCAACCTTTTGCTTAGCAGCTCACTGCACTAACCTTTTGCACCACATATAGACCACAGACAACTCTAGATTCTCTAAATATTCAAGCTGGCCAGGGATTTAGGGGAAAAAATATTTTCCCAGGATTCATTTAAAACTGGTCAACATGGCTAATAGTGATTAGATAGATAGTATTTTTCTTTTTTAATTTTATTGTCTGGAGAAGTTAATTATGACTCTTAGACTTTTTAGCACATTCTGAATTGTATGACTAAGGTAAAATTTTGCTCAATTTTGGGAAAAAACTAAAGTTAGATAGTATTGATTAAAAAAATAATGAATGAAATGCTTGTAACCTGATTTTTTTTATTTTGGTCAAGCTAACTTTAATGTTCCCTATGCATCTGTCAGTCTGTCCTGCTGTGAGGGCGTGCATGTTGCTGCAATGCTGGAAGCTATGCCACCAGTATTCAGTACCAGCAGGGTCACCCATGGCAGACAGGTTTCAGCTGAGCTTCCAGACTAAGACAGACTAAGGACCTGGCAGTCTGCTTCTCAAAAAAATTAGCCAGTGAAAACCTTATGAATAGCAGCAGAACATTGTCTAATAGAGTACAAGAATATGAGCCCCACAGGAAGGAACTCGAAATATGATTGGGAAGAGCTGCCTCCTCAAAAGAGTCAATCTCAATGATGGAGTCAAGCTTTCGGGACCTTCATTTGCTGATGTGGTACCACTCAAAATGAGAAGAAACAGCTGCAAATATCCATTAATAATCAGAACAAGGAATGTACAAAGTATGAATCAGGAAAATTGGAAATCACCAAAAATGAAATGGAAGGAATAAACATAGATATCTTCAGCATTATTGAGCTGAAATGAACTGATATTGGCCATTTTAAATCGGACAATTATATGGTCTACTATGCCGGGAATGACAAATTGAAGAAGAATGGCATTGCATTCATCATCAAAAAGAACATTTCAGATCCATCCTGAAGTACAATGTTGTCAGTGATAAGATAATATCCATACAACTACAAGGAAGACCAGTTAATACGACTACTATTCAAATTTGCATACCTACCAGTACAGCCAAAGATGAAGACATTGAAGATTTTTACCAACTTCTGCAGTCTGAAATTGATCAAACATGCAATCAGGTTGCATTGACAATTACTGGCAATTGAAAAGTGAAGTTGGAAACAAAGAAAAAGGATCAGCATTTGGAAAATATGGCCTTGGTGATAGAAACCATGCTGGAGAGCGGATAATAGAATGTTTCAAGACCAATGACTTCTTCATTGCAAATACCTTTTTTCAACAACATAAACTGCCACTATACAGTGGACCTCGACAGATGGAATACACAGGAATCAAATCGACTACATCTGCGGAAAGAGACAATGGAAAAGCTCGATATCATCAGAACAAGATCAGAGACCGACTACGGAACAGACCATCAATTGCTCACATCCAAGTTCAAGTTGAAGCTGAAGAAGATTAAAACAAGTCCATGAGGGCCAAAGTATGACCTTGAGTATATCCCACCTGAATTTAGGGACCATCTCAAGAATAGTTTTGACCCCAGTGAACACTAAAGACCGAAGAACAGGCAAGTTGTGCTGTGACATCAAGGACATCATACATGAAGAAAGCAAGAGGTCATTAAAAAGACAGGAAAGAAAGAAAAGACGAGGATGGATGTCAGAAGAGACTCTGAAACTTGCTCTTGAATGTCAAGTAGCTAAAGCAGAAGGAAGAAACAATGATGTAAAAGAGCTGAACAGAAGATTCCAAAGGGCGGATGGAGAAGACAAAGTAAAGTATTATACTGAAATGTGCAAAGACCTGGAATTAAACAACCAAAAGGGAAGAAGAACACGCTCGGCATTTCTCAAGCTGAGAGAACTAAAGAGAAAATTCAAGACTCGATTTGCAATACTGAAGGATTTAAGGGGAAAATATTCAGTGATGCAGGAAGCATCAAAAGAAGATAGAAGGAATAACAGAGTCACCATACCAAAAAGAATTGGTTGACCCTCAACCATTTCAGGAGGTAGCATATGATCAAAAACCGATGGCAGTGAAGGAAGAAGTCCAAGCCGCGCTAATGGCATTGGCTAAAAGCAAGGTTTCAGGAATTGACAGAATACCAAATGAGATGTTTCAACAAATGGATGCAGCACTGAAAGTGCTCACTCATCTATGTCAAGAAATTGGGAAAACAGTTTCCTGGCCAACTGACAGGAAGAGATCCATGTTTATGCCTATTCCCATGAAAGGTGATCCAAATGAATGTGGAATTATTGAACAACATCATTAATATCACACACAAGTAAAATTTTGCTGAAGGTCATTCAAAAGTGGCTGCAGCAGTACATCAACAGGGAACTGCCAGAAATTCAAGCTGGATTCAGAAGAGGAAGGGAAATGAGAGATATCATTGCTGATGTCAGATAGATCCTGGCTAAAAGCAAATACCAGAAAGATATTTACCTGTGTTTTATTGACTGTGCAAAGGCATTCAACTGTGTGGATCATTACAAATTATGGATAACATTGCAAAGAATGGGAATTCCAGAACACTTAATTGTGCTCATGAGGAACCTGCACGTAGATCAAGAGGCAGTCATTCGAACAGAACAAGGGGATACTGCGTGGTTTAAAGTCAGGAAAGGTGTGCATCAAGATTATATCATTTCACCATACTTATTCAATCTGTATGTTGGGCATTACTGTTGGAGGAAGACTCATTAACAATCTGCATTATGCAAATGACACTACCTTGCTTGCTGAAAGTGAAGAGGACTTGAAGCACTTACTGACGAAGATCAAGGACTACAGCCTTCAGTATGATTTAAACCTCAACATAAAGAAAACAAAAATCCTCACAACTGAACCAATCAGCAACATCATGATAAATGGAGAAATGATTGAAGTTGTCAAGGACTTCATTTTACTTGGATCCACAATCAACACCCATGGAAGCAGCAGTCAAGAAATCAGATTACACATTGCATTGGGCATATCTGCTACAAAAGACTTCTTTCAAGTGTTAAATAGCAAAGATGTCACTTTAAGGACTAAGGGCCTCCTGACCCAAGCTATGGTGTTTTCAATCACCGCATATGCATGGGAGAGCTGGACAATAAATTAGGAGTACCAAAGAATTGATGCCTTTGAATTATGGTGTTGGAGAAGAATATTGAATAACACCATGGACTTCCAAAAGAACAAAGAAATGTGTCTTAGAAGAAGTACAGCCAGAACGTTCCTCAGAAGCAAGGATGGTGAGACTTCGTCTCACATACTTTGGACATGTTATCAGAAGGAATCTGTCCCTAGAGAAGGACATCATGCTTGTAAAGTAGAGGGTCGTAGAAAAAGATGACCCTCAACAAGGTGAATTGACACAGTGGTTGCAACAATGAACTGAAATATAACAATGATCCTGAGAATGGTGTGGGACCAGCAGGGTTTTGTTCAGTGTGCATGGGTCACTGTGAGTGGAAACCGACTCAATGTCACCTAACAACAACAATGAGCTCAGTCCCCAAAATGAACGATAAAATTTTGGAAGTAACTTGTGTACTCTAGTCGCATGTTCCCAGTGAGTTCCAAATATGTACCCCACAAGTTTCATGATGTATAATAACACCTTGCCTTTCTCTTCTTTAAACAATAATTATATCTTGTTCTAAAATTTGAGCTGTGTTAAATTTCTTGATATATCTACTAAACCAGTTTGCCTCTTCAGTATTCATTTCCTACACTCAGTTGATTTAAAGCCAATTTATTTTTAAAATAATCAATGTCAGATACTTAGTCTTCAAAGTGAAGCCCCACACATTCTTGCCATCTCCCACCTCCCCCCCTCCTCTTCAGATCAGCTTTCCTCAGCTCCAAGAGAATTTCATTATTTATCATTCCTTAGTCTGACCTTCCTCTTATTTCTATCTCCCCATATTTCAAAAGACCTTCACATCATTTATGGTTTTCAGATTCTATGATCCATAAATTGTCATTAACATCTTTTCAAACTAAATATATATAAACTCATCCCCTGCCCTTGCTTCCTCAGCAAGGTAAATGTTATTTCCCCAGAACTCTATGGAATTTTTTTGCCACAAGTGGTCCTTGAAGTTTGTTCCTTTACTCCTATCCTCCATGTTTGTCATACCAGTATATAGTCCTTCAACCTAATCTCAACATTTCTCCACTAAGACCACAATGCTTCCTCCTATGGAAGTAATAGAACTTTACATCCAACAGATATAGTCATCCCCCCATTCACATAAAAAATTTCCAGGAATATTTCAGCTACTTGATAGAAATATGGCACTACACCCCCTTACCTTCAGAACATGCACAGTTTTCACGTATTTCATGTAAAAGTCAGCAAATTTCAGCCAAAGTAATGTGTACTGACCACTGGGATAGTAGAAGAGAGAAAATAACAGCGAGCTCCCGAGGTTTTATTATTGTTCTGGAATATTCCTTTAGAAACTATTTAAATATTGAACTGATGATTTCGTGCTTAATTTTCCCAAAAAGGTAATGGATGCTGCAAAAATTTTACTCATGAGAAAATGGAATTTGTTTTCTCTTTAGTTTCTTCATGAAGCAATGGTTAAGCTCTGGGCTGCTAACTGAAAAGCTTGGCTGTTTGAACCCACCAGCGGCTCTACAGGAGAAAAGACCTGATGAACTTCTTCTGTAAAGATTTCAGCCTAGGAAACCCTATGGGGCAGTTCTGTCATATACAGTTACCGTAAGTCAGAATCGACTTGAAGGCGCGCAACAACTGATTTTTATGCAAACATCTTCATGCTTGGAGTAGACAAATTTTCTTTTTGACTGCTATAACCAACTGCCTACATAAAGAAAATTATCTCTTATTCTTAATCTGGAGCCCTGGCAGCGCAGTGGCTAAAGAGTTCAGCTGCTAACCAAAAGGTCGCGGTTCAAATCCACCAGTCACTCCTTGGAAACCCCATACGGCAGTTATACTCTGTCCCATAGGGTCACTATTAGTCGGAGTTGACTAGACGGCAATGGGTTTGCTTTTTTTTGTTTTGTTTTGGTTTATACCTAATCTACAATACCAATACAAATGCAATTAGAGGTTTGAGTTTCAGACGGATGCCTTGGTATGAGAGTAGGATTAACAGATAAAATACAGAACACCCAGTTTTAATTCCCCCCGTGTGTCTGTCAGTTTGTCGTACTGTGGGGGTGTGCATGTTGCCGTGATGCTGGAAATTATGCCACCAGTATTCACATACCAGCAGGGTCACCCATGGCACACAGGTTTCAGTTGAGCTTCCAGATTAAAAAAGACTAGGAAGAAGGACCCAGCAGCCTACTTCTGAAAAGAATTAGCTGGTGAAAACCTTATGAATAGCAGTGGAACATTGTTTGATATAGTGCCCAAAGATGAGCCCCCCAAGTTGGAAGGCACTCAAAAGACGACTGGGGAAGAGCTGCCTCCTCAAAGTAGAGTCAACTTTAATGACATGGATGGAGTCAAGCTTTTGGACCCTTCATATGCTGATGTGGAACAACTCAAAATGAGAAGAAGCAGCTGCAAACATCCATTAATAATCAGAATGTGGAATGTACGAAGTATGAACCTAAGAAAATTGGAAATCGTCAAAAATGAGATGGAACACATAAACATCGATGTCCTAGGCATTAGGGAGCTGAAATGGACTGGTAATGGCCATTTTGAATCAGACAATCATTTGGTCTGCTACGCTGGGAATGACAACTTTAAGAGGAACGGCGCTGTATTCATCATCAAAAAGAACATTTCAAGATCTATTCTGAAGTACAACACTGTCAGTAATAGGATAATATCCATATACCTACAAGGAAGACCAGTTAAAATGACTGTTATTCAAATTTACACACCAACCACTAAGGCCAAAGATGAAGAAATTGAAGATTTTCACCAGTTCCTGCAGTCTGAAATTGATCGAACATGCAATCGGGATGCATTGACAATTACTGGTGATTGGAATATGAAAGTTGGAAACAAAGAAGAAGGATCCGTAGTTGGAAAATATGACCTTGGTGATAGAAACGATGCCAGAGATTGAATGATAGAATTTTGCAAGACCAATGACTTCTTCATTGCAGATACCTTTTTTCACCAACTTAAACAGTGTCTATACACATGGACCTTGCCAGATAGAATACACAGAATCAAATCGACTACATCTCTGGAAAAAGATGATGGAAAAGCTCAATAGCATCAGTCAGAACAAGGCCAGGGGCCGACTACAGAACAGACCATCAATTACTCATATGCAAGTTTAAGTTGAAACTGAAGAAAATTAGAACAAGTCCACGAGAGCCAAAGTATGACCTTGAGTATATCCTATCTGAATTTAGAGATCATCTCAAGAATAGATTTGATGCATTGAGCACTAATGAACGAAGACCAGACAAATAGTGGAATGACATCAAGGACATCATACATAAAGAAAGAGGTCATTAAAAAGACAAGGAAGAAAGAAAAGACCAAAATGTATGTCAGAAGAGACTGAAACTTGCTCTTGAACATCAAGTAGCTAAAGCAAAGGGAAGAAATGATGAAGTAAAAGAACTGAACAGAGGATTTCAAAGAGCAGCTTGAGAAGACAATGTAAAGTATTATAATGACGTGTGCAAAGCGCTGGAGATAGAAAACCAAAGGGAAGAACACGCACTGCAATTCTCAAGCTGAAAGAACTGAAGAAAAAAATTCAAGCCTGCAGTTGTGATAGTGGAGGATTCTATGGGGAAAATATTAAATGATGCAGGAAGTATCAAAAGAAGATGGAAGTAATAGCCAGAGTAATTATACCAAAAAGAATTGGTCAAAGTTCAACCATTTCAAGAGGTAGCATATGATTGATCAGAAACTGATGGTACTGAAGGAAGAAATCCAAGCTGCACTGAAGGCATTGGTGACAAACAAGGCTCCAGGAATTGACAGAATACCAAATGAGATGTTTCAACAAATGGATGCAGCCCTGGAAGTGCTCACTGGTCTATGCCAAGAAATTTGGAAGACAGCTACCTGGCCAACTGACTGGAAGAGATCCATATTTATGCCTATTCCCAAGAAAGGTGATCCAAACGAATGTGGAAATTATCGAACAATATCATTAATATCAAACCCAAGTAAAATTTTGCTAGAGATCATTGAAAAGTGACTGCAGCAGTATATCAACAGGGAACTGCCAGAAGTTCAGGCCAGATTCAGAAAAGGACGTTGAACCAGGGATATCACTGCTAACGTCAGATGGATCCCGGCTGAAAGCAAAGAATACCAGAAAGATGTTTACCTGTGTTTTATTGACTGTGCAAAGGCATTCGACTGCGTGTATCATAACAAATTATGGATAACATTGCGAAGAATGGAAATTCCAGAACACTTAACTGTGCTCGTGCGGAACCTGTACATGGATCAAGACGCAGTCGTTCAGACAGAACAAGGGGATACTGCATGGTTTAAAGTCAGGCAAGGTGTTCATCCCGGTTGTATCTTTTCACCGTACCTATTCAATCTGTATGACTATCTGAAGAAGAAAGGGGCATCAGGACTGGAGGAAGACTCATTAAACAGCCTGTGTTATGCAGATGACACAACCTTGCTTGCTGAAAAGTGGGGAGGACTTGAAGCATTTACTGGTGAAGAACAAAGACCACAGCCTTCAGTATGGATTACACCTCAACATAAAGAAAAGAAAAATCCTCACAACTGGACCAATAGGAACATCATGATAAATGGAGGAAAGATCGAAGCTGTCAAGGATTTCATTTTACTTGGATCTACAATCAACATCCATCGAAGCAGCAGTTAAGAAATCAAAAGACTCGCTGTATTGAGCAACTCTGCTTCCAAAGACCTCTTTATAGTGTTGAAAAGCAAAGATGTCACATTGAAGGCTAAGGTGCGCCTGACCCAAGCCATGGTATTTTCAATCGCATCATACGCGTGCGAAAGCTCGGCAATGAATAAGGAAGATCGAAGAAGAACTGACACCTTTGAACTGTGGTTGTTGGAGAAGAATATTGAATATCCCATGGACTGCCAAAGGAATGAACAAATCTGTCTTAGAAGAAGTACAACCAGAACGCTCCTTGGAAGCAAGGATGGGAGACTACGTCTTACATACTTTGGACATGTTGCAGGAGGGATCAGTCCCTGGAGAGGACATCATTCTTGGTAAAGTACAGGGTCAGCGAAAAAGAGGAAGACCCTCAATGAGATGAATTGACACAGTGGCTGCAACAAAGGGCTCAAGGATGAAGATTGTGAGCATGGCGTAGGACCAGGCAGTGTTTCGTTCTGTAGTACATAGGGTAGCTATGAATCAGAAACGACTCGACAACAGCAACAACGATTTGAATTTCAGATAAACTGTGGCTAAGTTTTTAGTAAAAATATGTCCTGTACAATATTCAGGACATATCTATACTAAAATATTAATTGCTGTTTATCCAAAATTAAAATTTAACCGAGTGTCCTATATTTTTATTTACTAAACCTAGCAGCCCTGTATATGAGTAAATAAGACTTGAAGTATCATTAATACAAATAGGCATATTCTTCATTTACACAAGCCACACTGAATGTTAGTGCAGGAACTAGAATTAAACTACACAGTTATATTACTTGTTGCTAGTAACAAAAAGGTCACTGTTATGGATTGAATTTTGTTCCGCAAAAATATGTGTTGTAAATCTAACCCCTATCCCCATTTTGGAATACTGTGTTCATTCTTATGTTAATGAGGCCACAACAGTGGGGTATGTTTTAAGCCAGTCACTTTTGTGATGTAAAAGGAAATGATTAGGCACAGAACCAAGCAATCTAGAATGGGGGCAAGATAAATGCCATGTGAAGATCTCCGAGGGAAGCTGGAAAGAACATTACAGAAGCTGAGACAAGGCTTTTCCTCCCGAAAGGACAGACAGAGCTTTCCCCAAGAGCCCTGAAGCTGGACTTGTAGTCTCCTAAACTGGCGAAGAAGAATTTTGTTTGTTAAAGTCTCCCACTTGTCATATTTCTGTTGTAACACCACTAGATAACTAAGACAGTCACGTTTATATGTTTTATACATTGCATTCTGAGGGATACACTAAAAGGAAATGACCTCGTTAGTGACCCCTCAGCGTCTTTCCGTGGCCTAATGGGACCACCATAATCAGGCCACTTCTTAGGCTGGGACCACATGAGCCTTGCCTGTGTTATGAGGCTATGGGTTGTGAAGCATTTACACAGCATTTTACAAATCATTTTACAAAGCATCATGCTGGGAAGTACAGACTGCTTCATAAGGACCATGTTTGCATTACTGTTTTATATTCTGGCCTCAATAAAACACTCCAGTGTGGAGTGGTGGCATGCTGTGCTTCTAAAAATATCTGTGTTAAGGGCAAATGGCAAATACACATATGAAATTACATGTACTTTAAAAAAGAAGTCATTGCTTGTATTACCCGCCTACGTAGGGCCTGTCATACCCGCATGAGAGTAAGATATTAGCCCCTGTAGCTCCATGTGATGCCATGATTTTAAAACAAAGAAAAATCAGCAAGAACTATTTTTTCAGAAAGGTTAACTGAGAAAGAACTAGCGATGCATACACAGTTTTTCAGAAGACTGGAAGCAAAAACAACTAAATTATATTAGAAACTTTCTCTGATTAGTATAAAACCAAAAAACCCATTGCCATCGAGTCATTTGTGACTCAGTGACCCTAGAGGACAGAGTAGAACTGCTCCCTAGGGTTTCTAAGGAGCAGCTGGTGGATTCAAACTGCTGACCTTTTGGTTAGCAGCTGAGCTCTTAACCACTGCACCACCACGGCTCCCCCCGGTTAGTATAATTATGATTTATTTACATTTCTTTGAAATTTCTGTAGTTTATAAATGTAATATAATGATAAAATATTACTTTTGTAATCAGAAAAAAAAAGTTATGAAAAATTTATGGTACCTAACTTTTCTACTGTAAACCTATTAAAAGTCATATCAGTGCAAGTGATGACTTTTTCATGCTACTTCTTCACCTTATGGTCATTTCAGGACAATTATATCAATTGATACATTAAATAAAATAAGATAAAAATATCTATTTTAACAAAATCCAACGTTTTATACCAGGTTGCATAACCTGCTTGAAAAAGCAGTCATTTTGCCGTTATTAGGGAAAAACAACAAAATTTAGTCACTCTAGGCTAAAGAGGATGTCTCATTTATTTTATTATGGGAGACTGCAGTGTTTATAATGTGTTAGAAATTGCTATTCTTTCTCCATTTGTCATGGACTGATCTGTGCCCCACCCCCCACCGCCAAAAAAAAAAGTGTATTGCAGTCCTGGACCCTATACCTGTGGATGTGATCTGGTTTGGAAATCAGTGCTTTCTTTTGTTATGTCAATGAGCTCATACCAGGGCAGAGTGGATCCTAAACCTAATCACTTCTGAGTTATAAAAAGAGTAGAACAGACACAGACACACACACTACATCGGGTGGGGTGGGGGCAGGGGTTAAAGGGAGACAGATGCTGTGTGAGGACCAGTTCACAAGTGTGGAACGCCAAGGATTGCCGGCAGGCTCCAGAAACTAGGAGAGAGATTCACAGAAGGAGTCGACATGGCGGATACCCTGATTTGGACTTTTTTGCTGTCTGAACCGTGAGACAATACATTTCTGTTCTTTAAAGCCACCCACTTGTGGTATTTCTGTTATGGCAGCACTGGTAACTAAGACACCATCTAATTTGCAAAAGTCATAGTCTCTTATTCTCAGAATTATCTGAATGGAGCTTTTTGGTGAAGAGTTTGACTCTAATTAACGTGAAGATTCTGTATTAACTCAGTTACAGAGTTAATATGGCTTCCCATTGATGGATGATCCCAGTGCTACATGGGGAAAAGAAGGGCTGGAAGTGGTGGTGAACTAGCTCATCTCTGAAAGGCTCTACGCCCATTAGTCACAACAGCCCTCTTAAAAGTGGAAAAACAGCGGTAAGGAAGCCTACATCCTGGTTTTACTTCATCATTTACCTACTAAAATTTTCCCTTTCAAAAATCTCCTGGCCAAGTCCAGTGACAAGGGCTAGAAAGCAGAAGGGGACAAGAAAGCTGGTGATAGGGAACCCAAGGTTGAGTAAGGATATTGTGGATGTGTTGTGAGATTGTTAACCATCATCATACGGCAACATTTGTAGCAACTGTTAAATTAGAAACTATTTTGTTCTGTAAACCTTCATCTTAAGTGAGAATAACAGCACAATTGGAAGAACATAGTCAATGTCACTGAACTGTGCATGTAGAAATTTTTGAAATGGTTTATCTTTGGCTATGTGTATTTTCACCAAAAAAAAAAAGAGGTTGAGAAGTTAGAGTGTTGATATGTTGTGGGGTTGTTAACTAATGTCCTAAAACAATATGTGTACTTCTGTTTCATGAGAAACTATTTGTTCTGTAAGCCTTCACCTGAAGTACAATAAAAAAATAAATAAATAAAGTTAAAAAAAAATCTCCTGGCCATAAAAGGGTTTCTCATAGTCAGTTACCCTGGTCCTCCTTTCTGCCATTGGGCTAAAAGCTGACTGTCGCCATGATGGACCCTGCCTGAATTGTAGATCTGCCTATAGTTTGTAGTATCTTTGCTTGTTGGCCACATGTGTTGGAGGACACTGATTCTACAGGTAGGTATAGACAACAGAATGGAAAAATAAAGACCATCTGCTCTGTTAAAACTCCTCAGCCTTTTCCTCCAGCTCTCACAGGCTTTGTTTATAGACGATTCATAAATACACAGTTAGTATAAATGGTAGAGATAGGTTGCATTTATCTTTTATCCTGGAAATGTTACGTTCCATGCACATGTGGTAAAGATGAAGATTGGATCTAAATTATATTTCTGAAAAATGAATTGCTTACTCATAGTTGTAGCCACAACAGATGCTTTACCAGTAGTAAAAGTCTAGCAGATTGTCATAACAAAACCAAAGGTGTAATTCCGGCAAAGCATAGACCCTTTTTCCAGGGCACTGCTCCCGATAGATTAATATTTCCCAGAGAAGGTGGACCCAACCTTGTCGTGTCATAAAAGTTTTCTTCAAAGGCTTATGAATCTTAAAGCTACAGAGCGACTAACGGCTGCTTATTGACCACAGCAGGGAAATGCACTAGAAGTACTGCATTTATTAAGCAATCTTTATTTCATCTTCTCATTTTTCATTAATCAAAGACATATTGCTGCCAACCAGAGCTCCGTGTCAGCATGAGATGAACTACTAGTGCAATAAATTGATTTAATTCTAGTCAAAAGCAAAGAAATATTTTTCAGTGCTTGTTCACATTATCAAACAGGTAAATGTATGATTTCTTAAGGGTTTTTTAAAAGGTTGAAAATAGTTCATAGACCCCATTACTAATTTCATAGAACCTTTAGGGTTCTAGAATTTCGGGTTGCAAAACATCGATTAGCCTATTCTCTAATTTAAAAGATTTATTTTTAAAAATCAGTATCCAATAGTCAGTAATCTAGCTGTATTAAAAGCATGCTGTGACATTCAAGAGGTTTTCTGAATCTAAACCTTAAGAGACATAATGTAATTCTAAGTTTAACCATGGTCGGTTTTTATCGATGTAAGTAATCATCCTTTTCTGTACAGTAAACTTCTGTTTGTGTAATTTTCTGACTGAACTGTGCAGATATCTTCAGAATCGCTTTGCTAGATAAGCCCTCCCTAAAATTTCCTGTTTAGCTCTGTCCTTCCTTTCTATAATACGTCTTTGCTAATTCTCCAAATTCTGCTTCCATATTGATTTCTACCTCAAGTTGGCCAAGTACCAATCTTTTATGGCTTCTAGAAGTTCTTATTGGTTCCTATCCCATATATTCATATTCATCATCAAGTAGCATGACTCATATCCCCTCCCATCACAAAGGCACAGATTCCAAAACAATATTAAATATGTGATACTCAACATTTGGCAGAGCTGTGGTGGCACTGTGGCTTAGAGTTCTACTGCTAACCAAAAGGTTTGCAGTTTGAATCCACCAGCCACTCCTTGGAAACCCCATGGGGCAGTCCTACTCTGTCCTACAGGGTCACTATGAGTCAGAATTGACTCAATGGCAATGGTTTTTGTCGTTATTGTTGCTGTTTTTATGTAATGAAAAAGCAGTTCAACAAAAGTTTTATTTTAAGTTTATGGACTATGTTACTGTCTTATGTATATCTAACCTATACCAAGATCTTGATTAGATTGTACAATCCCTAAGAATATTGGGCATCATATAGCAAGTGCTTGATAATTGTTTCCCACGTGGATGAATTAACCCAGGCAATGTCAGTATTATTTTATGTGACTTTCTTTGTGGAAACATGGTGTGAGTTTTTTTCATTATAAAACCAGGAACTGAATATGTGTGGATATGCTACGGTGAAGCACACATGTGATAACCATAGTAATGAAGTTTTGTATGTTTTTAAAGTCTATCCATTCACTACACACACACAGGACATTGTTTTACTAATGGATATCCTTTTAACATTTATTGTAATTTATTATTTATATATAATATAATTTATTATTGAAGGAAAATACAAAAATGATGTTTCATTTAGCTTCCTATCATTTTTAAAGAATGATAGGACGCACATGTGGTACAGTTACCCAGCATCCGGCTTTGAAACGATATAGACTGTTTTACATGGCAACAACGTTTTGCATACATTCCAGAATTACAGAAATGCTATCTGATGCTATACTCTGGAGAGCTGAGCTAAGAGTAGCACCTCTGAAGAAGAACTGGGGGTTCTGTTCGACCTTTGGCTTTATGTGATGACCTGGTAACACAATCTAAATCTATGTTCCAATGGCAAAAGTGAGATGTGCAACGAACAAACACTAAACGAACAAATCGGAGGATGGCGAGACTTTGTCTTACATGCTTTGAACATGTTATCAGGAGGGACCAGTCCTCAGAGAAGGACATCATGCTTGATAAAGTAGAGGGTCAGCGAAAAAGAGACCCTCAATGAGATGGATTGACACAGTGGCTGCAACAATGGGCTCAAACATAGCAACGATTGTGGGGATGACACAGGACAGGGCAATGTTTCATTCTATGGTACGTAGCGTCACTATGAGTTGGAACAGACTCGACAGCACCTAACAACAACAGCAAAAGTGAGACGTACAGATCTCGAGATGCCACTGAGTGCTGTACTCTTCTTACTAGGACCAGTTGCCATCAAGTCAATTCTGACTCATGGCGACCCCATATGGTCAGAGTAGAACTTTGCTCCACCTGGTTTTCAAGGCTGTGACCTTTCAGAAGTAGTTCACCAGGCCTTTCTTCCAAGGCACTTCTAGGTGGGTTTGAACTGCCAATCTTTCAGTTCATAGTCAAGCGCTTAATAATTTGCACCACTCAGGGACTCCGAACTCTTTTTATGCTCTTTAATTCTGAGCATTTTACTTTAAAAAAAAATTATGAAACCTTAAATTTCCCAAGGGAAGGTGAACATAATTGGAAAAGTCTCAGAAACCACACGCTAAAAGAAATAGTTAATGTAAATAAGGATGCCGAGTGTGAAGACTGGGCTGTGTGCAATGGTTTGACAACTGCAAGTCTCACAGAGAAAAGAATCTAAATTGTGCTGTGTTCGTTCAGAGGGAAGAATCAAAGCACAAGATGTGGATATATCAATATAAAGTAGATTTTTCTTAAAACTAGACTTAATCATAATAAAGTGGGCTGCTTTAGAAAATGTAGAAAACGGTGCTTATCCTTATAAAAGATTCACATGGGGCTGGTTCAATAATGAGATATTTTAAAGGTGTTCAGCACTGATGAGAGGTTAGTATAAATAATTATTAAATTTTCTTTCAATTCTGAGACCCTGATTCCATATGTGTGGGTGAGAAGTTCTAGTTGTATTTAATTATGTATATCACCAAAATAGAAATTTTAAAGAAAATAGTTAAGTAGAACTGTTGGCCATTATCATTCATCTATTAAATTTGTTAAAGTGAAATAAGAGTGTAGTTTAGAGAAACATAGACACATAATCACAATTTGATCACACACTTAGTATCTTCCACTGTTGCTAATCTTAATTTAATCTAATCTTGGTGCTTCTCAGACCTGAGCAGTTTAGAGTGTAAACCTCCTTGAGGCTATTAAGGGTTATCCCCTTGAGTCTTTATCAACCATCACATTAAGTCTTAGGCCATGGAAGGCTGCTTCCATTATCTTCAGCTGGATTCTTCTAGCCAATTCTTGTCTCCAATTCTTCCCAGAAAATTCAGAGGAAATGCTTCCAATAAGCTCTCAGAAAGCTAGTATTTTCTTTGTCTTTTGTTCCATGGGAAAAAACTGAGTAACAATGACAGTCATAAAGTGGCTTTGTAGATCTTTTTCAGATTAAAGTTTTATATTATCCAGATAATACTTGTATTAACCTTACTCTTCATCCTTTGAAGCCAAGCCTTTTTTTTTTTTCCTTAGTTTGCATTGAAAATGTACCAATAAACAAGATCAAACAAAAATAAGCAGGTACTTTTCTGAAACAATGTGGAAGGCTAGAACACATTGCTAAATTTCCATGTAGCAAATAAACATTAAAAAAAAAAAAGTAAAGTTCCATTTCATACAATGCTCAACTTCAGAGAGTCCATATGCTCATAAAATAACTTTGTCAATTTTATTCATGAGTTTGGGTAAAGAGACTGTCTTCAAAAGTAAGATCCTTCTACAAATACAAATATATATGAATGAATAAAAACCTGTTGCCATCAAGTCAATTATTAAGGAGCGAGTTACAACTCTTTATTAATGCACAGTCGTTAATGATCTGCATTAATGTTAAATACACCTAATCAGTGATGAAATGATGTAACGAATACTTTTTAGATGAGTTAGCACGTAAACTGTGCATGTGAAATAATCGCTATGAGGTTATTGAGAGAATCAAGTTGGGCTCATATGGCTCTATGGAACTTGAACAAAAAGTTTTGAATTAAACAAAAAACAGATGGGTAAATAAGGAAACACATTTCTATTACACATATGCCCTATAGTATAAGGTGAAAGTTCACTGGATGTGTTAAGTCAGGGTTTCCCAAAGAGACTCCGAAAGCTTCTAGAATAGTAGGGACAGTTCTGAAAAATTTGGATATACGTAGCTTATAATATTATCTTATTATGTTAGACAGATGTCCTTGCAAAATTATTTTCAGAAAACATTTTCTTCTCCTTCTACCTCCTCATCACAATTGAATCATTGTACTAAACAAAATAGTATGACCCTAGTAAGTCTTAAAATCTATAGGAATTATTCTGCATTGTTTGCTGGAAAAATTATGTCCGTTCTAAACTAATTAGAACTACTTGAAGAATATACATAGCCAAATGTGCTAAGAATTAATCGAGGGACTGTAGTCACATAATATAATATCTTTCTGGTTTACAAATGATGAAAAAAATAATAAAAATCAATGAAAATGAACCTAAATGAAAAACATTTCACATAAATGAAAACATTATCATCAGAAAACTTATTTCTCTCCATTTGTAAAATCTCAAAAATTGAAATAAGCAGTCATAAAATAAAAGAATAAAATACATTGGAAATTAGTTATAATTAAATTATTTTATTCAAATAATATAAATCCTCTAAAGGTTTAGATCACCTTGTCTAGGCCTCAGATTTCTCAGCTCTAAGGATCCTTCAAATTCTGAAATATCTTTGATTCTATGTGGTAATACTAAATATAAAATTAATTTCATATTAAATATTAATGTTCACTATTTAGAATTTTAATATTATTTGTTATTACATTTTAAAATATTAAATAAAATAACATTTCAGCAGATAAATGCCATTTAAATTGAATATAGATCAAAACTGACAGAAAACCCTTGGAGCAGAATCCTGGGTTGTGTGTGTCTGCTGGCGTTGTAAGTGTATAGATTATCATTAGCTTCCATTGACCATCTCCCCTTCTACTTTCATAGTCTTCCATTTTGGAAGGCAGGGACATTTGATAAAGATCTTATTAGCTTCCTTGTCAGCATCTTTCCCTTCAAATATAGAAGCCTAGCTATAATTTGGTTATGGGCTATGAAAAATTCAGTGAAAAACTACAGAATCATGACTGTGTGGAATTTAATGCCCAATCTGTTCTTTTTTAGCTTCATAATCCAGTAAAATTTCCGATGGGTCCCGAGATAGCCACAGCCTTTACTCCTTCCTTGTTGTTGTTCAAAACAAAAACCAAACTCATTGCCATCGAGTCAATTCCGACTCACAGTGACCCTATAGGATGGTGTAGAACTGCCTCATAGGATTTTCAGGGCTGTGAATCTTTACAGAAGCACACTACCACATCTTTCTCCCTTGAAGCTGCTGGTGGGTTCCAACTGCCAACCTTTCAGTTAGCAGCTAAGCACTTAACCACTGCACCAAGAGGTTAAGCTATTGCCAAATCGACCCGCAACTCATGGCGACCCTAGGCACAACAGGATTGGGCCATCGTTATCCATGGGGTTTTCACTGGTTGATTTTTCAGAATAGATCACCAGGCCTTTCTTTCTAGTTTGTCTTAGTGCTGAAACCTGTTCAACATCATAGCAACACACAAACCTCCGCAGACAGAGGGGTGGTGACTGTGCTTGAGGTCCACTGGCCAGGAATCAAACCCTGGTCTCCTGCGTGGAAGGCAGTGATTCTATCACTGACCCACCACTGCCTCATTTATTCCTTTCTGGACAGTAGTTGTTTATATAGGGCGAGATATACGCCATCATGATATGTTGTCCTCCTCTCAAACTTTTTAAAAGTCTCAAGGAATCGCCTTGAACACAATTTCAACGGAATTCTTTAAAATACTGACAAGTGGCCGTATCCACATGCAAGCTCATGCAGTCACAGCAGAACTAGTTTGTAGCCATTGGCATTGATGATATGCTTCACCGTGACTTGATTTGATGAGATATAGGCATCGACAGTTTAAAAATCACTTTCCTGCTCATTCTCTTTATCTAGGGAGTGGAACAGAGATCACAATCCCCATATTACAGAGCAGCAAGCGGAGATTTGGCAAGATTGCATGATTTTAAGTGACATAACTAGTAGCTGTCAAAGCCAGGACTTGCTCTCCTGATTCCATAACTATTTGAACCATATGAGATTGCTGTTTTTAAAGGTTCAAACAACTCAGATGATTAGATAGGAATCTTAGGAGGCAGTGAGTTTATGTTCATCGGGGAGGAACAACTCAGAAAAGGAGGGTGAGAATGGTTGCACAACTTGAAGAATGTTATCAGTGTCACTAAATCGTACATGTAGAAACTATTGAATTGGTGTATGTTTTGCTGTGTATATTTTCAACAACAACAAAATAAAACAAAATAAATTAT
>NW_004444380.1:30872-32571 GCF_000243295.1 Trichechus manatus latirostris | reverse complement strand
GACTCCCAAAGCTTTCCACTGACCACAGCTTAAAGGCAATCCACGTTTTGGTCTGTGTGCAATGCATTACTGTCACTCTGTTCTGGGACCGTGGTATCTCTCTCTTTCAGGGCAAATTGTCTTTTACTGACTTGACTCTTTGTCTTCGAAATCACTCATCAACAAATCTGGTCTAAATATAGTTCCTGCATTTTTTGTGAAGTACTCCATTGTCACAGTCATCCATTGTCACAATCATCTACTCATTTTCTATCCTGTCTGGAATAACTAACTATGGATGGGAGGAGGGGAAGGGGAAGGAACGTTGTCTTACTGCTCTACGCTTAATTACAAGTTGGCTGACTTTCTTTTTAATCTTTAATATTTAACCCCTGCCCCCCAAGATGGAGCCCTCGTGGAACACTGGTTAAGAGCTCAGCTGATCACCGAAAGGTCAGCAGTTGGAATCCACTAACTGCTCCTTGGAAACTCTATAGGGCAATTATACTCTGTCCAATTGGGTCACTACAAGTCGGAATCGACTCAATGGCAACAGGCTTCGTTTTGGTTGTACTGTGAGATACTGGGATTTTTTAAAAAATCATAAAAGACAAATTATGAGAACTAGGAGAGAAGGGAAGATAGCTAACACTTGTTGCGCACATATTATGTGTCAGGCTTCTTTCTAGACAGTACCTGAACTTATTTAATGTTCACAGTGTTTAAAAAGTGTTTTTATTCTGCATCCACAGGAAAAACCTGTTGCGGTAGCAATATCAATTAATCAAGGATTGTATTTTAAGAACATTATATTTAATACCTTTTATTAGACAGACTAGGAGGAAAAGCCTAGTAATCTACTTCAGAAAATCAGCCAATGAAAACCTTGCGTATCTCAATGGCAGGATCCCCAGCTAATCACTGAGTCAGGGGCCAACTGGATGGCAGCTAACAACAACAACAAGGTTAAAGGATCGAAACTAGGAACATGGTTTAAAACCCGAGGTTCTACCTAAATACAAAGAGAACAAATCAAGTAAGCTACTTGAAATGTGTCCATTAAAAATTAGAAATAGTTTTATTCAAATTAAAAATATGTTATCTCACAAGCATGATCACATTGATCGGACAATATTGTAACATCTAAGTTTGAAAAACTTTGGAATCAGATAATTTGTCATCTGGCCATGCTGTGAAGTTACCGTAGTAACTGTATTTTTACACAAATAACGCACTTCTTCTACAGTTGTTTGCCAACCACTCCCTTCCTCCTCAAGGTATTTTTGTAAGCCAGCTATGCTAATTTTTTTTTTTTTTTTAAACGGGCAACATGTAAAAAAAAATTGGCATAGAGTTCTTTAGGAAAATACCTCATGGGGGAGGGAACAGTTGGCAAACAAACGCAGAAGGTGCACATTATTTGCATAAAAACACAGTAATTCATGCATCATTCTGCACAGTAATTAGTGTTAAATTGAGTCTAGAAACAATGGCATGACTTGCTACAGAAATAAACTATACTCCTAGCAGCCTGTGTGGGAGTACACTTCAGTGACAGGAATAGCATTTTACAGGAGATGGATAGAAGTTCCTGCAGCCAGAGGTACCAGCACAGTCATACCTACATGCACAGCCTCAGCCAGAGCCATATCCACAATTCCCATAGGAGATCCCAAAGAAACTGCAACACAGTGCCAGGAGGTTGCGGGAACAGGGCCGG
>NW_004444380.1:18084-30160 GCF_000243295.1 Trichechus manatus latirostris | reverse complement strand
CAGTCCATGGTATATTCAATATTCTTTGCCAACACCATAATTCAAAGGAGTCAATTCTTCTTTGGTCTTCCTTATTCATTGTCCTGCTTTCCCATGCACAGGAAGTGTTTGAAAACACCATGGCGTATCTTAGTCTTCAAGGTAACATCTTTGTTTTCAACATTTTAAAAAGAGGTCTTTTGTAGCAGATTTGTCCAATGCAATGCATCGTTTGATTTCTTGACTGCTGCTTCCATGGGCATTGATTGTGGATCCAAGCAAAATGAAATCTT
The DNA here is from genome assembly GCF_000243295.1 of Trichechus manatus latirostris. Lineage (NCBI taxonomy): Eukaryota > Metazoa > Chordata > Mammalia > Sirenia > Trichechidae > Trichechus > Trichechus manatus. Next base: position 29,888 of record NW_004444380.1, on the reverse strand, counting down.
GGACAACTTCAATCTTTTCTCCATTTATCATGATTTTGCTTATTGGTCCAGTTTTGAGAATTTTTGTTTTTTTTTATAGGGAGGTGTAATCCATACTGAAAGCTGTGGTCTTTGATCTTCATCAGTAAGTGCTTCAAGTCCTCTTCACTTTCAGCAAGCAAGGTTATATCATCTGCAAGAGCTCAACAAATCCCTGTTGATCATGTGCTGAACTTGGATATAAACAATATTTGCCATTAATTCATGTGTTTGATTGCATTTTAATTAAGATTCAGAGTCTCTGAACGTGTGTCTGAAAGTGTGACCTATGTACCAGCAGTATCAGCATCATCTGGGAACTTGTTCTCAGGCTCTGCCCAGACCTGCTGAATCAGAAATGCTGGGAGTGGGCCCCAGAAATCTGTGTTTTTTAAGCCCTCAGCATGTACACTATAGTTTGAGAATCATTTCTGTAGACCAATCATCTAATAATCATAGCAACGTTTCTAGATAAAATAGCACTGGACAAAATAAACAGTTAATTGACCAAGGTTTTATTTTTGAGAACATTCTGACCTGCTTGCAAGACAAACTGATTAGCAATGGTGCTTTCTGTGACTTCTAAAGTTTAGATGATAATGGAAACACAACCTATTTGCTCAATCATTCTTGTAAATCTAAAAGGTTTTGCGGTTAAGGTTAGTATTACATGTTTCTTTTAGTGTTTGCCTTATACACCCCAAAACTAGCTTCTCATGCAGTTCTGAAATTAAATTGTGCATTACAGAGGTTAGTGTTGAAAGCTCAGGCTAGCAGGCTAGTAGGTACTTTGGAATATTTGGGAAAGTTTAGGATCCAAATATCAGATTTCTGGGTCCCTATCCTCTAGTCTTGATGGACAACGGCATCTTAGGAACTCATTAGGGGGCGAGTTCAGCAACAGAGACTGCAGGCTCTGAAGCTGAGGACCCCAGAGAGGCCATTACGTGCTCAGAAAGTTTGAAGGGTGATTCAGGGAAGTTAGCGTGATCGGTCATTGATTAGGATGTAATCTGAGTGCAGGAGCCAAAATTGCCCACAAGAAAGCCATGAGCCCCACAGATTTAATGGTCAATTTCTCCTCCACCAAGATGAACTGCCCGAGTCCTCAGTGGTTGTTATAAGGCAATTCAGGTTCTTTCTCCACAATACTAAACTACACTTTGGAGCTATGCAATCAAATAGAAAATGTGTGTTTCCTGGTGGGACTAAAGGAAGAAGGTTTAGCTATTTGGGGGAGTTCTTCCCAATTTTCTGTGTTGGGGCACAATTTTTCTTAGCAGAATTTAGGATGATAAAGGACCTCTTCTCACTCTTGTTGGTGCATTAAATTCCCTGGGGAATCTTTCATAAAATACCAACAGCCCCACCCCAGATCCATTAAATTGAAACCTGAGGGTGGGGCCCAGGGATGGACATTTCATAAAAGCTCTTCAGGGAACCTGGTGTGCATTCCGATTTGAGAAACACTGCCGTAAATACAGAAAAACTTCCTTGGTATTTTCCATAAATCCCATCATCAGCTAAGTCTGTCATTGCAATATCTGAGAAAAACAATCAGTAAATACAGGAGGTTCTGTCAGTGCACAGATTGGGAAGCACAGGGACTGGATTCTACAATGCTGAGAAGCTTCAAGATGATAGAACTTCTCTAACAAGGACCAGCTGCATTTGAGTCTTCCCCTTGAGCTTCTCTAGACAAGCCTTCTCCTTCTCTTCCCCCTCTTTCCTTCCTCCTTCCCTCCCTTCCTTCATCCCCATCCCCCTTCCCACTCTTCTTCTTCCTCTTCCTCCTCCTTCTTTTTCCTCCCCCTCCTCCTCGCCATCTTCCTTCTTCTCCTTCTCTCTTCCTCTGCTTCTTCCTTTTCTGCTTCCTCCCTTCTTCTTCTGCTTTTTCTGCTTCTTCTCCTCTGACTCATGGTGACCCCATGTGTTGCAGAGTAGAACTGTGCTCCACGGGGTTTTCAAGGCTGTGAACTTTCTGAAGCAGACTGCAGGTCTTTCTTCTGCGGCACATCTGTGTGGGTTGGAACCACCAACATTTGGGTAAATAGTAGAGCGTTTAACCTTTGTGCCACCTAGGGACTGTGCCACAGAGTAGAGGGCTACTCAAACACATTTGTTCCAGAGACCAGCAGCAAGAAGATTACCTGAGAAATGCAAATTCTCAAGCTCCATCCAGACCTACTGAATCAGCAACTCTGGAGAGGGGGCCCAGGAATCTGTTTCAGCAAGCTCTCCAGATGATCGTTATGCATGCTAAAGCTTGAGAAACCACCACTGTAGAGTGAATGGGTGAGCTCTCAGCTCTCCTTACCTTAGCCTGTTTTAAGTAGACGTTCAACAAAGTTTTACTGATATTTATTTTGATATATTTGTTTATAGCTGACTCCCTTGATGAATTCATTATTTATTTCTAATATTTTTATAGGTTCTTTTAGGTTTTCTGGGTTGATAGTAAACTCAGTTATATGATATTAGTTCTCACACTTTTTTTTTTTTTTTACTTAAGAATGATATAAAAAATGGTGATATAGTGAACACGTTTGTCTTGTTACACATTCATGGGAATTTTTTAGGGTTTCAGCAATAAATTTGATGGTAGATTTTGTTTCAAGAGCAATAAATATTCTTCACCAATTTTACTAATAACTTTTTTATTATGAATGGATGTTGAATTTTATCATATGTCTTTCAAACATCAATTAAGAATTTTATTTTAAGGGGGAGAAAAATGTGACGCAGTACTCAAATTCACGTAGAAAGACCAGACTTACAGGTCTGACAGAGACTGGAGGAACCCTCAAAACTATGTCCCCCGGATGCTCTGTTAACCCAAAACTGAAACCAGTCCGGAAGCCCACTCTTCAGACAAAGACTAGACAGGACTATAAAACAAAAAATCATACACATGAGGAGTATGCTTCTTTGTTCAGTCAGATACACGAGACCAGATGGGCTGGGCGGCTCCTATCAGGAGGCAGGATGAGAAGGCAGGAAGGGACAGGAACCCGTTGAATGGACACAGGAAATCTGGAGTTGAAAGGGGAGTGTGTTGTCACGTTGTGGGGATTGCAACTAATGTCACAAAGCAATATGTGTATAAATTTTTGGTTGAGAAATTAACTTGAGCTGTAAACTTTCCCTTAAAGCACAATTCAAAAAAAAAGAAATATACAAATGGCCAGTAAGCACATGAAAAGATGCCCGGCGTCATCGGTCATTAGAGAAATGCAAATCAAAATGACAATGAGGTATCGCTCCATACCACACTGATGGCTACTGCCAGAGGAAAAAAAACAAAAACAAACAAGCAAGAACAAAAGTTAGGATGTGGAGAAACTGGGAGCTTTGTCCATTGCTACTGGGACTATGAAGTGCTGCAGCCACTGTAGAAAACAGTTTGGTGGCTCCTCAAACAATTTAACATAGAATTACCATATGACCCTGTAATTCCACTCCTAGGTATATACACGAAAGAACTGAAAGTAAGGAAAAGATACTTGGACACTAGCGTTCATTGCAGCATTATGATTTCACTGAATCGAAAAGTTCAAACAACCCAAGTGTCCGTCAAAAGATGAATGCAAATGTGAAATGCGGCATACAGATATGTGCAATATTATTCAGTCATAAAGAGCAATGAAGTAGTGATACTTGCAATAAATGGCTGAACCGTGAAAACATTGTTCTGAGTGAAATAACTGGAATCCCAAGAACAATTATTGCATGATCCCACTTACACGAAAATCTACAGTATGCGAAGATATAGAACAGACGAATGGCTGGGACGGCTGATGGCAGAAAGCATGCGGAGTGATTGCTAAAAACAAAGCAACTACACAAAGAATATTCGAAACCAAACAAAAAGAAACCTACAAAATCCTACCATGTATTATTGATTAAATATAGTATTTGAAAATATGTGATATTCTACAATAAAGAAAGAATTTTATTTTAGTCTCCTTTAGTCACATGAATTTGTAATATAGACCATCCTAGCAATCCTAGAATGAATATCACTTATAAGGTGCTTGTAAAATGCAACCGTAACTGTATATAAAATGCAACTATATTTGCTAATGGTCTATATACGTGCTTCAACACTCACAATGAAAATACTATTGTTGTGCTCTATTTGGGAGATTTTGGAGCTTTCCTACTTTTTTCTATAATTTATAGATTTGTCCAAACGCCTGGAAATAGTCTCTTCGTTGCTGCCTTTGAGGCTATCTGGGTAATTTTTAGTGGTGGGTGCTGAATAACTTCCTCAATAATTTCACAGATATTAGACTACATATATTTCCTATTTTAGCAACACTCTGTAATTTCCATTTTCCTAGAAAATTATCTATTCTCCCAGATTTGGAAAGCGTTAGCATAAATCAATCCAAAGCATTACCCATAACTTCTGTGTCTGATGGGTTTTTCCTCTTTCTTCATTCCTAGTTTGTGTGTTTACCTCTTTTTTCTTTGATAAACTGCTTAAAAGTTTATCCCTGTTGTACAATAAGCACTTGAATTTATTAAACTTTGTAACTGCTTTTCAGCTTTCTGTTTAATTCATTCCTGATTAAATTGCTCTTCTTACAATTCACTTTAAATGGAACTCCTTTTTGTCCATTTTCGTTCTTACATAGCAGTAAATGTGTTTATTTCTGTTAACTTATCTCTAAGGATAGCTTTAGCAATATCCCCATTACTTTTATGTGTGGTATTCTCATTTATTTAATTTGTAATCTGATTGTTCTCATACTCCAAAATTACATACTTTCACTTTGTATAATGTGATTCTACTTCAGCTATTTAATTCTAAATTTATAACAGTGTTGTTTGTATCTGTCACCTACAGTAATTCTAGCTTTTGGGATTTATTGATGTATCAAATTTTAAACACTATTTTATGGATGCTTTAAAGAAGACCATTTTTGTAGGGAATAGAATTTATTATGTATTTACTGAAAACTTTTTATCTTCCATTTATTTATTTGTGTTCAACATGACCTTTCAAGGACTGAGGGAGGAAATTATTTTTTCACTAGGAGTGATTTTCTGTCAACTTAGCTAGTTAGAATATTTTCTTTGGTTTTCCCTTTATAAGTTTCAATACTACTGTGTCACTCCTAGTAAAATATAAGCCTCCTTTAAGCTGCTGAGCATGTTATCTTTACATCAAGCATAATGTTAATATTGCCAACACTTTTACATTTTTGTCCATTTGATGGCAAATCTTGTCTTACCTTTATATTTTTGAACTTCTGATTGTTTTCCACGGGTATCTCATAGAAAATCATACTTATAATTTGTTTCTGTCTTAATAAAAAATAGGTTTTTATTTTGATAGCTAAATTTGTCATTTATATTTTGATCTTCCTTCTGTCGCTTAATATATTTTGTTTTACATCCTTCTTTTTAATTTATTTTTTTATGGTCTGTTTTATTTAATTACAATCTCTTCCAATTACTGTTGGTTTTGTTTAGTCTGTGAACATTTTGCTGCTTTCTAAAATTTTTGGCTCTTAACACTTAATATCTTCATTCAGTTTTTAGACATGTTTTAATTATTTCTAATAAATTGTATGCTTAAATGGTTTCAAAGCTGATCATCACACCTTGGAAACAAAACTCTCCTATTTATAGATTTTTTTATTTTTATCCAGCTCTGAATTGGCTGATGTGTATCATCAAGCAGTTTTTTTGTCTACTAGTTTTGTTTCACCGCCGTTAAGGGTGCTTAGTAATCTGCTTGTTCCATCTTTTGGTATTTGAAAATCACTTAACATTATCTCAATAAATGCACAATATTTGGCGGTGCTGTTAAAATTCTTGATTTAGAAACCCTTTCCTTCAAAATATCCTGAACAACGATCACTTTCTTCTTCTTCAAGCTGTGAAAGAGAAATTGAGGACAGAATCATTATCGTTCTCTTTAAAACCCGTTGCCTTAGAGGCGATTCCGACTCCTAAGGACCCTGTAGGACAGAGTAGAACCGCCCCATAGCGTTTCCAAGGAGCGGCTGGTGGATTCCAACTGCCCATCTTTTGGTTAGCAGCCAAATGCTTTGGGTGACATTTTTTCTGCCCATTCCCACATGGAAGTCTTGTTTTGTTCTAGAAGTTCAATAATTGCAGCAAGTTATACTTTGGTGTTATTACACTTCAATTTAATGAACTTTTTGTCTATTGTATTTTTTTAGATTTGTCTTTTTTATTTGAGAACCATGCCTTTGTTGGTTTACAAAGATAATCCAATGATTATAGTCAACAAATGTCCTGATAAAACCAAAAAAACAGACCTCCTGGCTCAAAGGAAATTTTACTAGAAACCTCATTCTTAGTTCCTGTTACTAGGATGTGCTCATGATCATAATAACAAAGCAGAATCAGCAAATAACGCAAGTGATTTTTCTCCCGAATATATGAATTTCTTATAACGTCTTCCATAAATGAAACATAGACTCTGAATTGAAATATCTTTGTTAATAAGAAAGCACTTACCAACCAAATGTGTAGAAGTGACTCTCAAATTTGCATCGAAAGGGAAAGTATTTGAATATAAGCCCAGAGAAGGGAAATGTATCTTAGAAGACGCTGTCAAAAATTATGGAATGCATGGAAGTCACAATCGGGGGAAATATAAATGGCACTTGTTTTTCTGTTGGATTGTCTGGCTTTTTGTGTGATATTAAGACTTTTCTGTTATCTTTGGCTGATTTATCTCTCTTTGTTCACAGCTTCTGGATTTCTGATCTTGGTAAAGTTTTCCACTATCCATAAATTATACATGTACTCTCTTGGATTTTCTTTACGGAAGACGTTTCTGTTTTATTTCATTTTGTTTTTTGATTTTAAGGTTTTGGGGGGTTGTTTGGTTTGTGTGTGTGTGTGTGTGTGTTTGCTTTATTTTTTATGCTTAAGTCTTTAATCCTTTTGGAATATTTTTTTAGGTAGTGCAATTGGAGGTTCATTTCCATGAGTTTCTAGATGTATAACCAGTATATCAATTCTATGTATTAAATAAATAATCAGTTGCTCACTGTATTATTCTACCACCTTCGCCATAGATTACGCTCTCAAACGTGGTTGGATGAATTTACAAATTCTTTATTACGTTTCTATCTCTATTTTTTCCTTCTTAAACCAAAACCATGTTCTTCTTTTTTGTTATGCTCTTAATAAGTGTTGGGAATGTATTTTATATATATTTAGAATCATGTTATTCAATAAAGAATCTAATAGATATTTAATTCATGTATTAATTTGGGAGGTTTACATTTTATGATAGGTCTTCTCATTCAAGACGATATGTGTTTTCTTTTTTTGATTTTTTAAATTTAATAAATAGTCTATTATAGCATTTTTCAAAAAGGTCTTCGCATCTTTCTTGTTAATTTTTTCCTGAGAATTTTGTAGTTTATGTAGTTATAAAAATTACCTTTCCCATTCCTAAATCTAAGTAAAGCAGAAAATCCTTTTAACATATTTTTCTGGTGTTCATATATTTTACAAATTATCTGATTAATTTTAGGTTTTTTTTTTAACTTTAATATCTTGAGTTTTCTATATACACAATTATAGAACCATCAAAAGATAATTTTCCCACTGTTTTTGCCTATTATGTCATTTTCTTTTCTCACTACACTTGATAAGAACAGCTACCCACTCTGTCTGCTTCCTAATTTTAATTGAAATTGTTTTATTATTTTGCTGATGCAGATAAAATACTTCACTTCTGTTTTTTGCTAAGTTGTTATATTTAAATACTTTTCTTCCATTTGTATTTTATTTCTTTTTTTAAAAGGAAGAATTATTTAATTTTATCAAAGATTTTTTTCTGACCTATGTATACAATCAGAGCCAATATCTGAATTTCTATGTCACTTGCAATCATTTGGCTCTTGGTTACAAAAACATAGTCATCGACGTTTCAGCCCAGCTTCTCATTACGGATCCTATGCTACTTTCTATACCTAATCAAGCCTCTGGTGGCCACCAGTCTTTGCCTCTTTTATAAACTCAATGACATTATTCATTCCCCTTAATTCACAAATCTTTTTAATATGGAAAATTACTTTTGAAATCAGAAAGGCCTAAGTCAGAAGCCTGGCTCCACCACTGAAAAATGGTATGACTTCAAGAAATGTTCTCAAGCTAATTGTATGTCAGCTGACAATGTGTGTGATAATACATGCCCTATGCATTTGTTCAAGTCCTATTAATTGAATTTTAATGAAGAAAGCAAATATAACCAAATCCTGAGAAAATTAATTACCCTAATATTGAACTAACTATAATGTTTTTAAAACATCTCGTGCAACAAATTATTACTGAGAACACAGAATCAAATCATAGGGCATGGCATCATAACACATATTCACTTCAGTAATTATGGGAAGCATGTATCCGTACTTATAAAACATTTGGCTTGAAAACATTCTATTGTTTGAATATAAAAAACAATTGAGATCCTTATTTGAAAATTTGGGATCACTTAAAGGATTATCATCATAGGAAAACCATTTATGTCTCAAAATGTGGCTATTTTTAAATACATTGAGAAATTAAACTCTTGTAACTGTAGATTTAAGTGAATTTCAGTGTTTGTTACAAAACATCCTTCACTAATTACAGGAAATATTTTTTAAGAATTCCTGTCAATAAATATACTAATTAATCTCTTAAGGGTCTGATTACTGGTATTTTTTAGTTTTTATTTTTTTTCCTTTACAACCTCCCATAGAGCAAAGAAATTTATTCTAACAACGATTTCTTTCAAATGTTTTCCATTTTGGAAATTGTCTTTGCAAATATTATTAAATCTGACACCCTCTCACAATATTGAGCAGATATTTTATTCACATTTTAAGATACCTAAGTTTTAAGGAATCATTTTGTTATTAGACCAAAGTAACAAAGTTAATAAATACAAAGTGCTATACAGTTCGATATACATACTCCTGGCAGAAGACGAGCCCATCTCTCCTTGAAGAGTTACAGTAATGAAATGTGTGTTTCTCAAGGCAAGTTAACTATTATCACCACTTCATATCCCATAATCTCTAAGCATCCCACAATTGATAGTTCCAGATACCGCTTCAGGAAATAGAAGAATCTTTATGTAGTATTACCTTGATCCTGACCATACCTACGAGTTCTCTGCAAAGGCTTTAGTGGGTCTTGTCTCTCCATTTCCCATGCCTCCAGCCTCATCTTCTTGACTACTGCAAGATTGCTTAGTTTATATACTAAAACTAAAAACCTGTTTAACATTAGTTGTGTCTTCGTTACCAGAACTCAAACCTGGGATTCAGCCAATTATTTCTTTCCTAAGAAATACGTTAATCTCATGACAAAGTTCTCTTTCTCGTTGATCTCCCTGTTTCAAATTTTTATTCATACCAGCGATGAAATTGTGGCTGTGACGTGTTTATGTTTAGATATGGTGTAAAGAATAAACACGTAAGGAATTAGAGACTCTGTATAAGCGCCAGTATTTGAATGTAAACATAAAGAAACATAGCCTTATCGTAAGTTGTTCCCAGATTTCCAGGAGGCCGCAGACCCTAAAATCAATGATGACTCTGGTATAAAGGAGACCAGACTTCATAATGAACAAAACCTTATATTAAGAAACTTCTCTTTTTGCTCCATTTTACAATACTCCAATTGTATAGTGTAGAAAGTCATAGTACAGAGAAAATTATGTAATAATTTACATTTGAAAAATAATCGAATTGAGATCTTCTGTTTTCAGTGATGTGGTAGAACTACTCAGTCTCCATCAACGACCAAAATCTTCTTTGAAATTACTTCTGGTGCCCAGTAGACAATAACAAGTCTTTACTATGGTGTGAAGTTAATGGATAGAGGGTACTTCAATTGGAATTCTACTCAGAAAGGCAAAGGATGATCTGTAGTGATAACTAGCAGCAGGAGAAATAGCGTCTTCTGTAGCAAAATGGTCAGTAGCCACAGCAGCCATAACCGTAGCCTGAGCCATATCCACAGCCAGAGCCAGAGCCAGAGCCATATCCACAGCTGTATCCGCAGCCAGAGCCTGAGCCATATCCACAGCCAGAGCCACAGCCGTATCCACAGCGACAGCGGGAATCATATCCACAGTCAGAGCCATAGCCACAGGCCCCACAGGAGTTTCCATAGTAGTTGTAACACATGGTGTCTGGAGGAGAGGTTTCAGCTGAGGTGTCTGAGGATGTTTCTGATGTCTGAATGTCATCCACTGTTCCAGGACCTTTATATACTCTCAGAGATGGATGGATCATGCTTCACACGGGCTGTGCTCTCTCATTTTACAATTTCCCTAAAATGAGCTCATCCTACCCACAGTCTTGGAAGGAAGTCATCGCTTATTTGCTGCCACCTAGGGATTTTCTCAAGCCTTCAACTAAAGTAAAAAACTACTCTCCAAAACACTCAAGCTTAGACAACCAGAAGTTTATCTTCCATATTGCATTTCATGACCATGACATAACGCATCCCCAAAAGATGTTTGACCTGTAAATATGTTTGTTTATCATTCGTCATTTCAAGGTCTTAGGAAGCATCTCCTCAACCAGCTGCTGCCCTCACTACTGCTGACAGCGTCATCATCGTCATCAGCGTCATCATCGTCATCATCGTCATCATCGTCATCATCGTTATCATCGTCATCATCGTTATCTTGTTGTTCTTGTTGTTCTTTTCCTAATACGTCATTGTTTCTATTACAATCATTCTAAGTTGCTTTCAATGGATTTTGGACAAGGAATTGAGCATTTGAACATGTTACTTCCAACCCTTGAAACAGTCTCTTCTCCCTGAAAGGAAGCTTGTTTATCCTCTCCTTTTCCAGTCAGATCACGACATTCTCTCTCCTCTTTGTAGTAGGAATTTTTGTTAATCTCCTCATGGGTCAGTTAGGTAGGGAGGGTATTTATCATAATTATTTAAACCAAATGGACAAACTTTTCTAAGAGTTTCAATTTAGAGTGAAGAAAATGCCTTAGTTTTCAACTACTTGCACGTTAAAGTTTAATTCTAAAATGCAAGTCTATTTGTAAGGTTGACTAAGATCGCTGTCATGTTTGTGCTATATATCCAGGCTTCCCACTAAAATGTAATTGATCACTACTCAATACTTCCAGACTCTTCCAGAATATTTTTAGATTTTATTCTCACCTGTCTTCTTCAACAAACAGCATTTTAATAATAATACTTACTTAGACTACTTGTCTGGGCTACCTTGCAACCGTGACATTATTAACAGTTGACTTTTCTGTGGTATGTATTATTCATCCTGACTTTTAACTTGGTATGCTGCTCTTCTCCCGTTGTTTCTGTGATGAATTAAGTTTCTGGTCCACGACCTCTCTCAATGACAACTCTTTCTTTACTTTTCCCTTAAATTTTGGTCTTGTTGTGGTTACTTTATCCTCCATCTTTGCTTCTCACTTTACACATTAGTGAATCTTATTTGCTACCACTAATTTAAGTACTACACGTACAGAAATCACTTCTAAAATTCTAGATCTCTGCATTAATCTCAGTCTAGTCAGAAGACAGAAACCACACGGTTAGCTGAATGATGAAACTTCAATGTCAAGAATTATTAAGTTCCGATAAAAGACTAACTATAAGATATAATGAAACTCTATATGGTGCCCTAGGACTTAGAGAGAGTACCCAAGGGAGGAAAAAGTTGGAAGAGCTACCTCAGATGGCTGATTAGCAGAGAGGTTCACTGTTTGGCCAGCCTGTGTTGTTCCGTAGTCACGGAGTGAACGGGG
>NW_004444380.1:16088-17814 GCF_000243295.1 Trichechus manatus latirostris | reverse complement strand
ATAGCCAGGCTGAAGCTGTCCCACATTCTGAGCCCATGGCTGGAGCAGACCTCCACCAGATGTCTCACATCCACATCACTGAAACCTCCACCTCCGCCCAGAGCTGCCGTCAGAGACCCCAGGAGAGGGCCTTCCTCTGGCAATGTTCCTCCAGCAGCCTCTACTGAGAAAGTTTAACACAGGGCTCACTTTACAGGGGAAATGCTTAAGGGAATCCCATCTATTCTCACAGAGCATATAGTGAAGTGTGAATCTGGAGCTAAGAGGCAACAAAAGGATAACTGCAACAGTCAGTCTTCCTGGTTCCAGAAGCTCTGTACTAGGAGCAGCTTTCAGTGGCATAGATGGGCTTATTTCTTGACTGAGCCATTTGCTAACAATATGGGCATGGAAAATGTTCTCAACTGTCAAGAACATCAGTTTCTACAATTGCTAAATGGAAATTAAAAACCCATATTTAAAAATTTGTCAAGAGGCCTATAGAAAATATATAAAAAAATATAAAGTGTATAGCACAGATTCTACTATATAATGGGGACTCAATAAATTCTATTTTTCCCCTTTCCTTTCTCCAAGCATAAGCATTTCCAAATAATAACAGCTTTTCAAGTATCTATGGAGCCCTGGTTGTGCAGTGGTTAAGACCCACGGTTGCTAACCAAAAAGCTGGCAGTTCGAATCCACCAGCCACTCCTTGGAAACCCAGTGGGGCAGTTCTACTCTGTCTTATAGGGTTGCTGAGTCTGAATCAACTCGACCACAACAGGTTTGGTTTTTTTGTTTTTATATTTACTTGTACTGATGTATTTATGATATTAAAATTTAAAGATTTCCTTTAATGTTACTATGGTTTAAAGTATGAGTGTGTATGTGTATATATAATACACCTATAAACGTATATATACATATCTGTGTGTATGTATATATGTATATATGTTAACCAATTTTTTTATGATGAATTTTTAAAAGTTATAAAACTCCCTCAGAAAATTAATCACCATGAAAAGACCTCACGGCACCTTACCTGACGCATTTAAAGCAATGCATTTCTAAAAATACAGGATCAAGCCATACGTCCCAGGGCTTGGCTTTATTGCATATTTTGAAGTTCAGTAACCATGAGCATCTATTGAAATTGCAAACACCTGACTTGGGAGCAGTCCTGTGTGTTTAACAGGAGAAAAGTCCATGTCTGCATTCCAAGAGTGTCATAGGATTGCTATGTTAATGTAAAGTCCATCTCTGTTGGAAGTGTGACCATACTGTAGTTGAAGATCTCTTAACAGGTGAGTAATTTAAGGTGCCATTATAAAGGGGCCCCTCATGATTCATAGGATCATATTCTGAAAGTTATATGAAAATCCTACTGGTAACAAATATTCTCTTCCCCTCCTTACACGCTTTCCACTTAGATGTCGAATCAGTCTGAATTAAAATATGATTTTGTCCAATACACCAAACAACTAAGCAGATTTCTTTACCTGTAAGGTGTTTTATCTGCTAAAAACAATGCCCTTTCAGATGTCTGTGTTTGAGCCTTAAAACCCCTCTGTGCAACAGGCAGTTTATGAATTATGAACTTCCTTTGACAAAGGCAGAGTATGAAGTTCAAAAGGTTAGGTACCAAATCAAAACCACATTTCCAAGTTTCCTTGGTCTAACATGCAACCTATGATATTCTCCAGAGATAGTCCATTAACTTCACTTGAACACTTACTGTTGGGGA
>NW_004444380.1:0-7744 GCF_000243295.1 Trichechus manatus latirostris | reverse complement strand
CAATAAAATATAATAAAAAAAAAAAGAAAGCTTTTTTTGTTAGTAGTTTCCATACTCAGCAGATCTCTCAGAATTCTTCACGAGGAGTTCCCAATGTAACTTAAGATCCTGTACGAACAATATTTCTTTTCCAATTCCTCCCTAGCATGTCGTCATGAAGTCTCTAATGCAGTTTTTGTTTAATATGAAATATTTTTATCTCCCTGTCTTCTCTTTAGGTCCCAACTTCTGCTGATATTACAGCAAATCTCAAAGACTTGCCTTTGTTTGCTAATATCATCACCTCAATCGTTATGTCTTCATTCTCTCCCATAAAACCTACAGAAAGTTTTCTTTTCACCCCTTTCTTAGTACTTTAAAAAACATTGCCACTTTTTTCAGTGACTCTAATTCTATGCCACGTTGGCATGGTTTAAATTATAGAATCAACATTTTAAAAATGAGTAGGAAGAAGAATCCTTAAGGGTCAGACAGAACTGACTCTCATGTTTCAATTTCTTTATAACATATAAATTCTTTATATAGTATTACTTATTAGTATAGCTTATACTCAAACACCCTCAGAGGCTGAGAATCCCTTCAGGCATACAATTCCATTTTTGGCTCTTATATTCAGAAAACTGGCACATATTCTTATAATTCCAAATGTGTTTATCAAATTCGGCCTCCTGGAACCACAGAGACCAATACTCCTCCAGCAACCTATTCTGGACATATTCTTATGATTCCAAATGTGTTTATCAAATTCGGCCTCTTGGAACCACAGAGACCAATTGTAATCTCTCTTCCATGTTATAGTCCTTTAAATATGTGGGGGCAAAAATAATACATCTCCCCACCCCCAGTACAGTAAACTATGAAGTTCACACTTCTTCTAAGCATTCTCTGCTATGGCCTGCTCTTCCTTTGCTTTTGTTCTGTCAGCTGCCCCATCTTTACCACTGCCAGTCTCCAAGTCCAGACCATAACATACCTTCCTTCAACTAACCCAATACCCTCTTAACAAGACACCTTTCTTCACAGTATAATTCACACACGCAGATGATAATGATATGAATTTGTGACTTGAAGAACTTACTGACGAAGATGAAAGACCACAGCCTTTAGTATGGATTACACCTCAACATAAAGAAAACAAAAATCCTCACAACTGGACCAATGAGCAACATCATGATAAACTGATAACAGATTGAAGCTGTCTAGGATTTCATTTTATTTGGATCCACAATCAACACCCATGGAAGCAGCAGTCAAGAAATCAGATTACACATTGCATTGGGCAAATCTGGGGCAAAAGACCTCTTTAAAGTGTTAAAAAGCAAAGACGTGACCTTGAAGGCTAAGGTGTGCCTGCCCCAAGCCATGGTATTTTCAATTGCATCATACGCATGTGAAAGCTGGACGATGAATAAGGAAGACCAAAGAATTGACGCCTTTGAATTGTGGTGTTGGCGAAGAATACGGAATATACCATGAACTACCAAAAGAACGAACAAATCTGTTTTGAAGGAAGTACAACCAGAATGCTTCTTAGAAACAAAGATGGCAAGACTATGTCTCACATACTTTGGATATGTTGTCAGGAGGCATCAGTCCCTAAAGAAAGAAGGACATCGTGCTTGGTAAAGTAGAGGGTCAGCAAAAAAGAGGAAGACTCTCAACAAGATGGATTGACACAGTGGCTGCAACAATGGGCTCGAGCATAACAACAATTGTGAGGATGGCGCAGGACCAGGCAGTGTTTCGTTCTGTTGTCCAGGGGTCGCTATGAATCGGAACCAACTGGGCAGCACCTAGCAACAACAACAGTCTCATTAACTGGTCTTTCGTGTAGACATATGGATATTATCCTGTCACTGACAGCATTGTACTTCATATTAGATCTTAAAATGTTCTTTTTGATGATGAATGTGACACTCTTCCTCTTCAATTTGTCATTCCCGGTATAGTAGACCATATTAATAGTCCAATTTTCCATGGCCAATACCAATCCATTTCAGCTTGCTAATGCTTAGGTTATCGATCTTTGCACATTCCATTTCATTTTTGACCACTTCTAATTTTCCTAGATTCATACTTTGTACATTCTATGTTCCAATTATTAATGGATATTTGCTTCTGTTTCTTCTCATTTTGAGTAGTGCCACATCAGCAAATAAAGGTCCCAAAACCTTGACTCCATCCATGTCATTAAGGTCGATTCTACTTTGAAGAGGCAACTCTTCCCCAGTCATATTTTGAGTGCCTTCCAACCAGGGGGGCTCATCTTACTGCACTGCATCAGACAATGTTCTACCGCTATTCATAATGTTTTCACTGGCCAATTTTTTAGAAGTAGATCTTCAGGTCCTTCTTCCTAGTGTGTCTCAGTCTGAAGCTCCATGGAAACCTGTCCACCATGGATGAGATGACCCTGCTGCTTTTTGAAATACTGGTGGCTTAGATTCCTGTGTCACAGAAACAAGCAAGCCACCACAGTATGACAAACTGGCAAATGAGTGGTGGCTATACTCGCTAGAGGAAATGAAATTTGTTTATTGAAAAAGTATCATCTTTTCCAACTATTGAGTATTTATGATCATGGACAATACAGCACCAGAGAACAGGATAGCTAAGAATTTACATTTTGAACTTATCAAAGTCAAAATCTTCTGTCTTCAGCTAGCATAATGGAATTGTTTAGATTGCCTCAAAAATAAACAGATTGTTTGATGTAATCACAGGTGATATAGTATCCTTACTGATGATAAATGGTGTATCCTTTAGGGCAAAATGTTAAAACTTGAAATATTATTTTAGAGACAAAGGATGTTAAGTCAGTGAAGGTTTGCATGTTCCATGTTGCTATGTTTGCATGTTGCTAAGTTTGCATGTTGCGTGTTGCTATGTTGTGTGTTGTGTGATGCTGAACAGTTTTCAACAGAGCTTTCAGGTTAACACAGACTGGGAAAAAGTCCTGGTGATCTACTTTCAAAAACCTTGCCATGAAAACCCTGTGGATCACAGTGGTCCGATCCTGTTGTGCATGGGGTCGCATGAGTTAGGGCCAAATCCACAACAGCTAAAAACAACAATGTGCAAGTCACTGTAATCAGCTGATTACGAAAGGACTTGGTCTTCTCATGGCTAGACAGTAGTTTTTGCCTTAAATGAACCCATTTTTATAGAATCTCCAGTATTATACAAGAACCTTATTCCATTTTGGTCATCCAGGTATTGTCTTGAGGCCATTATGAGTCTATAAGAAAATGACTATCCATTAGCCTACAGTCTGAATCCATGATGTCAAAAATATATTTTATGTAGTAAGGCTCTCTGGAGGGATAGGGAAGTTTATATTTGGTAATGTAACTATTAAAATGACCTTAACTAATTATCTTTTCTTTGCAAGAGTTTTCATTGGCACCAATAATGCCATACACAGAAACTTCTCCACAGTCAATGTCGTAGAATTCCTATGAATCCAAATACCCATGAATATAACTTTCTGATAATTCATTTTTTTCTACTACAGCTATTCCTCAATATATTTTATCAACTCTAGGAGATCATTTAGTTCGAACCATAACCAAAGGAAAAAATATCTTTTTACAATAGCAGCTGTGGAATGTTTTATAAATTACAAATTTCCTTCATGTATTTTAATGTATTTCATCTCAATGAAAATGTGAAAGAAGCAAGTAAGTTATAATATAGAAATTGAGGTACACAGAAGTTAGGAAACATGCTAAGATCACACAGCTAATATATTATCATGCTCAAGTACTTGTTCTTCTTTGTTATGCTATATAAAATCTTCCGTTCTTATCACTGGATGCTTGATGCTTGCACACTTGCTGCAACAGGGAGCTTATTATTTCTTATTGTGACCGGTTTTCTCGTGAAATTACTCATTTATAACTAGCCCATATGCTTCAGTGTCTCCTATCATCCCCAATGTCACTTTGGGTCCTCAGATAAAACTTTGTTCATGGTTCTATTCCCAAGCTACACCCATCAAGCTTGGCTGATGGTGTCTCTCACCTTCACTCAACTATGCTCTGTCCTTAACAGCCGTCCGTGTTAATGGTTCCCAATCTCAGCTGCTATGACGATCTGATATTTTCTCCTAGTCATCCAAGGCAGCCATACCTCTTACCAGACAATTAAGAGACTAGTAGGGAAAGCGTGTTGTGTTAACTTTCTGTTTCTGCATTAACAAATTACCACAAACTTAGCAGCTTAAAACAACACCTATTTATTATCTCACAGCTTTCATGGATCCGGAGTCTGCACAGCCTCCTGGGGATGTCAGCTAAGGAGCTCACAATATTGCAATCAAGGTAGTAGCCAGATATCTACGACGACTCTTTGCCATATAATTTACCAGAGTTTCCCAGATTTAACAAGTATGCCCCACATATTGCATAGGATATACTGAAACTAAAAAACAAATCATTTTTTTATCTCAAACTCAAGTTTAACTGAGCATCTTGCGTTTTATCTGCCAACTCTAAATGTAACCTCATTGTAAGAGTGATATTCCATTAACTTTGCCATTTCCTCTTGGTTAGAGGCAGGTTACAGGTCCTGCCCACACTAAGGGGCGAGAATCATACAACAATCTGGGTCCTTGAGGGGTCATCTTAGAATTCTGCCTACCGCATCTGTGAATTTATTTTTTTTTATTCTGTTGGCCTAACTAACGATTTCATTTCATCCAGGAGAGATGATGGCTATAGCAATAAGGTGTCAGCTTATGGATGATTTCCACCTGAAATGTATTCCTTCATTCTTCTCTATCTAGAAGATATATCTAGACTGACCAACTCTCTTCCATTTTCCAACTAGAAGTCTGTCTCTTTTTTTAGAAAACTTCCTGAAACTTTTCTGTTCTTACTATGAGTACTGGGCCATCTTCTGATTTCTGTCCCTGTACTTCCACACACCCTTGTGTATAACTATATTACAGCAATACTCTGATCTTTGTGGCCTTGATTTTTCTTCTTGTTTCGACACTTCTAGAAAGCAAAGATGAAATATGTTAGTTCTCTTTCATAGTACATAAAATTCTTTATTAGGAGCTCAATAAATGCTTAATGAATGAGAATACTCATTTATCTAATTCATAAGAAGTGGATCTATGTTTTCAAGAATGACAATCTGTCCATCCATCCATCCATTCTTCCATCCATCCCCTTTCGCCCTTCTTCTTTAAAATACTGCACTTTCTTTCAAGATTCAAAGGATTCGGGACACTGAATTTATGGGACCACGAGTGGTGGAATCTTGACCCTAGTTTTGACAGCCTTTTTATCTCCCAGAAGAATATTGGTTTCTAGAGCCAAACATATTATAATAGGCCACTCCTCCCAGACACAGAAACATAGAAGATTTCAGTTCTGTCTTTTCCTGGTATTAGCATCATGATTTTCTCAGTCAGGCTACATAGTTCAAATCCATCCCTAACTTACAGTATCCCAGAATAGGATGAGAACAGAAATGAATATATAATACCAGTTAATTTCATACTTCTCCCTGATTTCTAAATTTCCATCCTAAGATAGCCCTGATAGTGGATGATCCCACCCAGGTTTAGACATCCAGTGATAGAGCACCTGATAAGGAAGTCATTCTTGTTTCAGATGGCACCACATATGAGAAATAGCTTTTGTGTTAAGAAGTTTAAGTGTCAAGATCATCTATGAACCTTCCCCTAATTAGTGCTTCTGGAAGGACACAGAACATATCTAACATGTTATTGTTGTTATTAGGTGCCGTCAAGTCAGTTCCAACTCATAGTAACCCTACGTACAACAGAACGAAACACTGACTGGTCCTGCGTCATCCTCACAATCATTGTTACGCTTGAGCCCATTGTTGCAGCCACTGTGTCAATCCATCTCGTTGAGGGTCTTCCTCTTTTTCGCTGACCATGTACTTTACCAAGCATGATGTCCTTCTCCAGGGACTGATCCCTCCTGATAACATGTCCAAAGTACATGAGACGAAGTTATGCCATCATCGCTTCTAAGGAGCATTCTGGCTGTACTTCTTCCAAAACAAATATGTTCACTCTTTGGTAGTCCGTCGTATATTCAATATTGTTCACCAACACCATAATTCAAAGGCATCAATTCTTCTTCAGTCTTCTTTTTCATTTTCCAGCTTTTGCATGCATATGAGATGATTGAAAATACCATGGTTTGGGTCAGGCGGACCTTGGTCCTCAAGGTGACATCTTTGCTTTTCAAAACTTTAAAGAGGTCTTTTACAGCAGATTTGCCCAACGCAATACATCATTTGATTTCTTGACTGTTGTTTCCATGAACTTTGATTGTGGATCCAAGTAAAATTAAATCCTTGATAACTCTAACATATTATTCTTACTAATATCTGCAATACTAATCTTTTAGATATATGAATGTATATACCACCCTGAATTCCCTACAAGAAACGTATACTATTTAGGTATTATTTCTCCTAGGTTTTTTCTCCCTTCTCCTTCACCGTTGATGTCTAAGATATTACAGTTTCTACTTTCACAAACTTCTGATACGTATCTGTTCTGTTCCATTATCTACGCCAACACCCATATCCAGGCCCACTTAACCAGTCTTCATGTCAGTTACATACATGTTGAGACTCTTTTTCTCCCGTCCAGCCCATTTTTGCACCATTACCATCTTCTCAAAGCAGATTTTTCTGTGGGTGTGTGTGTGTGTGTGGGTGTGGGTATGTGTGTGTGTGTGTGAGTGAGTGAGTGATGAGTACTAGTTAATATGGAAAGAAAGAAATGGATGTAAACAGAATCAAGAAGCACAAATGCTACAAAAAAAAAAAAACTTTAGCAAAATGGATTAACAACTCAAAACTCAGCCAGTAAGTACACAATGTTCAGGGAAGATATTAAAGATATGTAACATTCAGTTTATCATGGATACTGACCAAATAAATGGACACAATGGACGTAAAATTAGAATGGCTATGCTGGTTATACCAGCTGAGTCATGGCCCTAACTTTTCTCCAAGGAAATCACAGAAATATAAGACAGAAATACAAATCAATAGCAAGTCTGACATAAAGATGCACACATTGATTAGAAGCAATAAAATATGTTTATTTGGAAAAGTCACAACATGAACAATAGAAAAAGAAGGTAGTAGTTTTATGCTTGGACTATAACGAAAATGACATCTTCTGCCTTCCAGAAAGACCATGGGGAACTCAGGTGCTCTGAATAACAGCACTTATAAAAAGACAAACAGTTTTCTGCAAGCTCTGATTACTCTCTATCCCGTGGGATCTGATGGGATCCTGAGACCTTGAAGCTGAAATGGCCTTGGAATGGTCATTTTAGAGAAAAAGGTGCCTGGAGTGATGTTCTAGTAGCAAGAAGAATAGCATCTTCTGTAGCAATATGGCCGGTAGCCATAGGAATCATAGCCATAGCCACATTTCATAGCGGGGGCCATATCCACAGCCGTATCAACAGCCAGAATCATATCCACAGCAATAGCCTGAACCACATCCACAGCCATAGTGGTAGCCATGGTCACAGCCATAGCCTGAGCCATACCCACAGCCATAGTGGGAGCCATGGTCACAGCCATAGCCTGAGCCATAGCCACAGCCATAGCGGGAGCCATAGCCACAGCCTGAGCCATAGCCACAGCCATAGCGGGAGCCATATCCACAGCCGTAGTGGGAGCCATATCCACAGCCATAGCCTGAGCCATAGCCACAGCCATAGCGGGAGCCATA
>NW_004444379.1:196779-198552 GCF_000243295.1 Trichechus manatus latirostris | reverse complement strand
TGGCTCATATTTTCTATTGTCTATTTCATCAGTTGAGAATGTAAGTCTCATGTAAGAAGGGATACTAATAATTATTTCTTTTCTTCTGCTTGTTTTAGGCTTAAATGGATATTTCTTCTCTACTTTCCAAAGGCAGAAGCTTAGGTTATTGATTGTATATCTTTCTTATTTTCTGCAGAAGCCCTGGCAGTGCAGTGGTTAAAGCACTCGATTGCTAAAGAAAAGGTCAGCGGTTGGAACCCAGCCGCCATTCCTCAGGATCTTCTTCCGTAAAGATTACAGCCTAGGAAACCCTATGGGGCATTTCTACTCTATCCTACAGAGCTGCTATGAGCTGGAATCCACTAGAGGGCAGTGGGTTTGTTTTGGTTTTAGTTTTCTTATTTTCTAATATATGCATTAAATACTATAAATTTCCCTCTAAGCACTGTTTTTGCTGCATTCACAAATTGCAATAAGTGGTCTCTTCATTTTCATTTTGTTCAGCTTATTTTTTAATTTCTCTTGAGACATTTTCTTTGACCTATGTGTTATTTAGTACTGTGCTTATTTACAAATAATTGTAAATTTTCCAGGTGTCTGTTTTTTATATTTTATTTAATTCTGTTGTGGTTTGAGAATCTACTTTACATTTCTCTATTTTTAAATTTTGTTTCATTGTTGTTTGTTTATTTGTTTGTTTTTGGTGCAGAACGTGGTCTATCTTGGTAAATATGCTATGTGCTTGAGAAGAATTTGTAGTCTACTCTTGTTGAATGGAGTACTATATAAATGTCAATTAGAGCAAGGTGATTCATAGTGCCCTTCAGGTTAACTATATCCTTACTGATTTTTCTGCCTGATTAATGTATTACTCATAGAAAGGTGTTGAAGTCTACACCTATAATAGTGCATTTGTGTATTTCTTCTTTGAGTTCTGTCGGTTTCCACCTGACATATTTTGATGCACTGTTGTTAGGCACACACGTTTAGTACACTGTCTTTTTGTAGAATTGACCCCTTATCATTATGCAGTACCCCTCTTTACCCCTTATAATTTTGCTTGCACTGAAATATGCTTTGTCTGAAAGTAATATATCTACTGTAGCTTTCTTTGGACTAACTTTGAAGACCTTTCTCTATCCTTTTACTTTTAAATTATCTGAATCTTTATATTTAAGGTAAGATGAGATTCTTGTGGCTATATATAGTCAGGTGTCTTTTAAATTTTATTTATTTATTTTTGGTTTGTTTTTGTTTTTTGATCCTCTCTGCCAATCATTCTGTAATTTTATACCATTCACATTTAAAGCAATTATTGATATATTTTGATTAATATCTGCTATGTTTGTAACTTTTTTCAATTCATTGCATTTGTTTATTTTCTTTTCCCACTCATTTCTGCATTACCTGGTTTTAATTGAGCATTTTATGATTCAATTTTATCACCTCTCTTAGAATATTAATTACTCAAAAAATTTTTGTTTGCTTTAGAGTTTCCAATATACATTTCTAACTAATTCAAGTCTACCTTCAAATAACACTATTCCACATCACGTGTAGTGCAGAGATACCTTATAACAAGGTATTCTTAATCCTTCTCTCCCTTCCTTCCTTTATAGCTTTGTTGTCATTCATTTCACATATCCATATTATAATAACCCAATACACTGATGTTATTATGACTTTAAATAGTTATCTTTTAGATCAATTAAGGATAAAAAAATGCAAGATTTTATTTTGCTTTCATTATTTCTTGTCTGACACTCTTCCTTTCTTTATTTAGATCCAATT
>NW_004444379.1:194303-195913 GCF_000243295.1 Trichechus manatus latirostris | reverse complement strand
GGGAAATTACTTTGATTTAACTAATGGTAGCCTCCAAGTACAGTACCAGGAAAATTACTCTTAGATATTACTGTCAAGGAACAGAAAGGCTCACAGACCAAATTAAAGTGTTTGAATCAAACAGACTATTTATTTAATCAATTTAAGAGCCAATGGCAAAGATGGAGTAAGTAAATGCACTTAAGATAGGATATAAGCAGATAGGAGGACCACACTATCTGATCCTGGGTACACGATGTTTATATGTCTCATCTATAGGTCTACATCAGCCTTTTTCACTAATAGTGTTGTTACAGGGACCAGTGTTGAGGGTGAGCAAACTGTGTCACAGACATAAAGTTCCCTGAGCCAATGACACACACTTGCTGTATCAGAAAGAACAGGGACAAGAATGCTTTTAAATAGCCATTAATTTTATTTGTGTTTTTGAGTAGAGGACAAGCAGTGTTTAAAATAGGTGTCACCAATGGGTTGCTAAATTAAGGCCTTGTGGATATTGAATGCCTCAATTGTTTTATATACATTATATATAAAGTATTAACTGTCTCTTCTTCCTTCTATACTTTTCTTTCCATGTTTAATATACCCATGCTGTACTCATTAACTATGTATTTACACCTTGCACATCTTATGAGTTTCATCCATCCCATTTGCTTTTTATTCTTCTAAAATAAAATTGAATGTTTTCAATTAGTATAAGAAATTCATATCGCAGTAACCCCAGACTTAATGCCTTGGATGAACCCAGTAAGGCATCATGTCCATTTTCAAGGGTTCTACCACAATGGCAATGAATTGGGCTTATTCAATAAAAGAAGGGATTTTTTTCCCCATATCCTATGTAGTGATATCATTTGGATGATCAGTCAAGTAAGACATGACTAAAATGTGAAGGGTAACTCGTATATGAGGCAAGAAAAGAGATCATAAGACTAGGTTGTAAAGCAGTGAGTATCTTAATATTTCAGCAGCAAACATTTTGTTTTACTACCAAAATCATTTTAATCTTCTAACTAAAAATTACAATAAATATTGAATAATGCTATAATTTTGTAAAAATTTTACAATTTACTGATGAATTTGCCTCCCAAGGCTACCTTATATTAACATTGGTATCTAAGTGTATGCATAACAGAGATTTTCTATTTTATATTACTAAGTTATCCATTATTCTTCTTAATGCATAAGGCAAGAAGCTGTTTATAGTGTAAATTTATAATATTTCCCCCATTCTGAGATAATTTATGCAATTAGATGTTAAGGAAAATAGTACCTCTAAAGACAGAGAAAAATATCTAAACTATAATCATATTAACATATAGTTTATGTAATTTTTAGAAGAATCTATTGAATTTAAAATATTCTTAGGCTGTTATAAAAGATCAAGAGTTACAGTCAGGTATTTGGGAAAAAAATGATGTAAATTTAATGATAGGCAGATATTCATCAGTGGCTAAATGGCTTTAGGTGTAATTACTCCTTATGCTGACTAGAATACATTACCAGCATGTTGAAATATTTAATGAACAAACTTCTCTAACTTGCTATTAATAAATCACTAGACAACAGGAAAACTTACATCAATATAGTACATTAACATCTGGAATGCT
>NW_004444379.1:190976-193050 GCF_000243295.1 Trichechus manatus latirostris | reverse complement strand
AGAGGACCATGTACCGATCTATTTTTATTGGTTTAAAGTGTTTTTTACAAGACACATATAAAATGGAATTTCTCCTGTGCATACCGTAGAATCACCATGTCAGATAGCATTCATCACATTGAATTTTCACATTTAATTCTCTCATCCTCAGTCTTAAACTTAACTTTTATCCTTTCCAGATTATTATGAAGAAAAAATTATTGCTGACAGAGCTGTGTTTAAATATCCACTGTTATGAAATCTAGTATCCTAGACACCATCCCCTTAAAACCAAATTTTATTCTTTTATCTCAGTAGTATTCAGCATCCTTTCTTGGCTGTTTTTCTCACTTCTCCAGCCCAAGTACTCCATAGCCCTTTCACTAAATGCAGAGGGCAGGTTCATCTTAACAGGAAGCTTTCAACCATACACTTTAATAGCACTTTAAACAGCCTCAAAATGGAATTTCTTCTTTAATTAAGAAGAAGTTACTTTGTACATCATAATTTAAATACATCAAAAATTTCCTTGTTAAAGCCCAAGATATACATCTGCAGGGCTTTGCTAATTGGAAGAATGACAGACAGAATTCTGGAGAAAGTTATGTCAGTTGGAATACCATACATGGAGCAGCTTATTTAAATCAGCACACAAAACAATTAGGAAAACATGTCAACCCATGTTATTTTGTTTTGTTTTTAAAATACAACCTAAACTAAAATCTAGCACCAACAATACGTCATTTGCCTTTATGAACATATTATATGGGTATATGAATTAATGGAGAGAAATTCAATCTTTTAAACTTAGTATCACAAATTTCTGTACGTCTAAACTCGGCAATTTTGGAATGCATTTGGAAGAATGAATAAAATTTTAGAAACAAATCAAATTTTATAAGACATTTCACACAAGGGACTTATTTTAAATAAATGGTATACTTTAGAAAGATACTGTAACTTTATTTTTATTATTAGAGTTCCAAATTATCAGCTGTCTCTTTTTTTGTAGATTTCCCTTGGACATTGCCACCATCACTCTATGTGAACAACTTCACATTAGCATCTCCAGTGATTACCATGTTGCTAAATCTGACGGTAAACATATATCTGTCTTCACTTTACCTGCATGCCCTCTCAGCAGTATATATGATTGTTTATTCATGATTAGTTAATTAAAATTATTTATATATATTAATTATATGTGATATATAGTAATTATTTGTTTATTAATTAATTATTTGTTTATTCGGCAAATCTTTCTGGAGGGCATACCACGTGCCAGGACTTAAATTGGATGTAGGGGGTACTTCAGTGAACAAAAGTTAAAAAAAAAAAAAAACATAACCAACGGAATGGGGAGACAGACAATGAACAAACTAAATAAGTAACATAGTATATAGAAAACATAAAACAACACAGAGAAATAAAGTTGCCTAGGGTGAGTTTGGGGTGGGTAATCCAAATTTTAACAAAGTAGTAAGGAAGATCTCTCTGCAAATGTGATGAGGAGGTGGTGGAGCAACCACGTGGCTAACGGTGGTACAAGTACGTGGTTAAGATAGTGCAAGCATGTGATTAGCTGATGGAAGGGCTTTCCAGGGGAGAGGGCAGTACTGTGAATGCCTAGGGTCAGAGATTCTTGAACACACTCTCCTTCTGTACCTCTGCACATCCCTGGCCTTCCTACCATCTCTTTTGGCTACTTATCTCTTTGCTTGCAGGCTTATGTTCTTCTACCCAGTCTTTAAATGATGGAAGGCCTTAAAACTTGTGCTTGGCATTATTCTCTTTTTATAACCCCCTCCTCAATATCTCATCCAAATCCACAGTGTCAATGAGCATCGATACGAATATCTTTAGTTTATGACTTATATTCCAAACAGTCAACTTGCCGTTACCCTTTGGATGTCTCGAAGATACCTTAAGCTCACTATGTCCAAAATATACTCTCAATTTTCTGCAAATAGAATCTCCCTTCTAGTGTTCTCTAGCTTAGTAAATTACACTATTTTTCTTCAGATTTTACCAGCTAAAAACTTGACAGTCATCCTCAACAACTTATCCTCTTATCACATCACAACCCATCAATTAC
>NW_004444379.1:184349-190007 GCF_000243295.1 Trichechus manatus latirostris | reverse complement strand
ATGTCTATCTTCCCAAATCAGCTGTAAATGGTATAAAGGCTGAGACTGCTTCTGATTTTGTTTTACTACTGTGCTCCTAAGACCTATGTTGTCCTGTACTTAGTACACACTCATATGTTTGTTGAATGAACAAATGGATAACAGGGTGAATAAATAAATATTTTAAAAATTCCTTCACTTTTGCCACAAAACATTTTTTAGCAGTGGATTACTCTATCTTTTGTTTTGACTTATTAAACTTGTTCTTTTAGGCAATTTATATAACCTCACTAACCATTAATTCTGTCATCTTTAATTTGAGGACAATTATACTGTCTACCTCAGAGGTTAAAATGAGAATAAGTCCATCCTTGTACATGACATAAAATAGTACTTTGCACATAGTAAGTACTGAATAAATAACAGCTTTTGTTATATTTGATATTGTCTAATTTGCTTAAAACAAAAGCCATAACTACAAAATCCACTTGTATTCTTAACTAACTCAGCAGTTCATTTTTATAAGAGTCATAATTTCCTAAAGAGTAGGATAAAGTTTGAACTACAGTCACATATTAAACTGACATAAAGTATAAGTTTTCATTATAAAGTTAAAGTTTATACAAGAGTGGTGGAAAATCCCCTCCAGTTTCTGAAATTTATCCTTACTAAAGTGTTTTTTGTTGTTGCCCTAAAGAATGAAATCAATTAATGATTCCTCAAGAATGTAATTAGCCTTCAGCAGATCTGTGACTGAGCAGCACTCATCCAAAATACGTAAATGAGAGAGAGAGTGAACCAGGAAACGAGAGCGATATTCCAGTACAGACAATGTGCCTGCTTCACCAAATAAATCTCCCTAGAAGAGCAAAGGGAATAAAAACAGAAATAAAAACTCTATCTTCTCCCAAACTAGAAGACATCTATAATCCCAAAAAGCAACATGCAAGGAAGAGTTGCCAAATTCAGTAAAAAACAAAGTTGCATGCAGACAGATATTGAGAGAGAACACTGGTAGAGCACTGTTTTCCAAATATAAGCATCATGCTCAGAGGCAGAAACCAAATATATTTTTTTCATTTGGAACAATAGGAAGAAGGTACATGGCTGATTGTAGGAGCTTTCCAAAATCAAATTTGTTTCAAAGAATAAACAAAGGTAAAGAATGAACAAGAAGTCACACACTCCTGCACATGGTTCCTGGGAAGCAATTGCTCAGTGAAGAAGAGAGAAAGATAAATATTCTACACAGTAACTCTAAAGCTGCCAATCTCTACTGATTGAGAAAAGAAAGGCTTACTGTTATTATTCCCTAATGACATGATTGAGTATGCGGAAAATCAGATGGATTCTACAACATAGCTACTAGAAATAATAAGTGAGTTTAACAAGTTTCAGAATATATAATCAATATAAAAATGTATGTCTATAAACTAGCAAGGAAAAATTAGAACTTGAAATAAAAAAGTATCAGTTAAAATCATATCAAAAACAGAAAAATTAATGATAAGTTTGACAAAAGATGTGCAAGACCTCTCACTGAAACTACAGAACAGTTCTAAGAAAAATTGAAGACCTAAATAAATGGAGAATATACCCTTTTTATGAGTCATTGTATTCAATTTTGGTTAAGATGCTATGTCAGGGGTCCCTGAGACCACCCACAAGCTCAAGGATGTCCTAAGATTACTCACAGGACACAGAAAATCTGCAGTACTCATGGTTATGTTTATTACAGTGAAAGGGTATGGAATAAAATCAGCAAAGGGGAAAGGAGCATAGGGTGAAGTCCAGGAGAAACCAGGTATAAGTTTCCATATATCCTCTTCCAGGGGAATCACATGGCTATGCTTAATTATCCCAGAAATAATGTGTGACAAAATTTGTGAATTGTTGTAAAACAGGGAAGTTCACCTGAGCTTTGGTGTCTAGGTATTTTATTGAGGGACAGTCATGTAGTCATGTAATCAATGCCTATGTGACTGACTCCAGTCCTCTAGAGCAAAAATGGGTGTTCATTATAAATCACATTGTTATAATAAATTATCTAATCCAACTGGTACCTAAGGACACAGAGCCTTGCCTCAGGTATATAAAAACACTCTTATTAAAATATTCTAAGGTTAAAATTGAAGTAAATTTTACCTCAATAAAGCTGTTTTTGTTTTTGGTTTTTGGTTTTTATTTTAAGATAGTTAATTAGGATGACAATCAGAATTCAAGTAGGTATCTTTTAGGTTAGAGCATGGGATGAAACTACTAATACACATAAAGAAGTGAAATATAAGTTCCTTCATTTAGGCCTAAACTCCATTGCACAAGTAGACAGTGCTGAAGGCGTTTTGAAAAGATAGTTAATAGGTTTCTGTTAGGTGCCCTTTAGAAAGTTAAGGAAATTTGCCTTTACTTGTAGCTTACTAATAATACTTTTAAGGTGAAGAATAAATATTGAATTTTATAAAATCTCATTTAAGCATCTTTTAACATTATCATGTTTTTTCTCCTATGTTTCTACAGTAAATTACATTAATAATTTCAAAATGTTGAAAAAAAGTAGACAGTTTGCTTGTATAAATATATAGAGTTGGAAAAGAAAGAAGCAATTGCTCATAATGAATACTGTAGAGGAGGTAAATTGGATTAAGCAGACAAGAGAGATTAATATTTACCTGCAGCCTTCTCTGAATCTTTTGAATGTATATGAATAATCCATACAAAATAAAATAATTTATGAAAAAAAAAATTGACACCTAAAGCATGGATCTTGTGCCCAAACTATTTGGAGTATTCTAAAACGTTAAATAAATTTCAGTAACTATCCTATACTTCAAGATCTTCATCAGCAAAATGAGGATAATAATCATATCTACTTCACGAGTGGTTGTACTATTTAATGAATTAATAGGTGCAAAATATACCTGGATCAGTGCTGCTTAAAGTAATCATCACTAATTCTAGACAGTTGCCCATGGGGTACCATTCTCTCAGGTTTTAAGAACATGGTGATGGGATTTAAGATACAGTATCTCTGTCTCTCTGTCTGTCTCTCTCTGACTCTGTCTCTCTGACTCTGTCTCTGTGTCTCTGTCTTTCTCTCTCTCTCTCTCTCTCTCAAGTTACCAAAGAGCTCATAGTATATACAAGACACCAGGAAGAGAAAAGAAGTAAATATTCCTCTCTATACAACATCCTCACCTTAATAATATTGAAATTGTGGCTATAAAAAAAGAAGACTCACCGCTCTGGCAAGGCTTTGACTTCCATTGTTCATTTCCAAATCCAATTGTTTACAGGCTTGAGTATGTACCTTAGAGGATTACACTACCATTCCCAACCAACACACATGCAATAAACCTCAGCAATAAAAACTTGACCATGACCATTTTAAACAGAAAAAAATGGACTATCATAAGTAAAACTTTCTCAAGATTACTGAGTTATAACGGACTTGGCTAGGATTTAAATTACAACTATAGACTCCAAGACATTTACTTTTCAGCTACAATTTTGAAAACAAAAAAAAACTGTTATGTCTTCATAAGAAAAGAAGCAAAGGATGAATATAGACATCCCAAAATTCTCATGTATGAAAAATCACTATTTATGCATACAAGAAGATATAGTTTGTAAAGTACCAATGACAATTTATACTGAAATCTATTCATTCCTATATCACAGTATACCTCAGGGCTTGCTTTCTCACTGTTATTTGGTGTAATTTTCAGGAAGAATAGTTGTTGTTAATATTAACTTAAGAATAACATAAGTAACTTTTAGAAAAAAATCACATAATGTATCTAAATTCAAACATAATTATGTCAGCATTATTTATTTTAATGTTTCATGCCACCTCTCTCTTTCATTAATAAGGTTAATCGAGAGATCACTGTATATATTAGTTATATATTTATAGAATTTCTTTTGTTTTTCGTAGAGAACCATATAAATAACTAAGTTGTAAAAAAAATTTCATAAAGTTCTCTCTGCATGCACAACCTAAAATTTTGGTGAAGGGAAAAAAATAAAGAAGATATAGAAAGAACAAAAAATCATAATTCCAAATGAGCTATATATTATACATTTGATTTATGAAGTGCATATGATATACAAGTTAGCAGAATTGCTTATAGTATATACAAGGCCCCAGAAAGGGATATACTATATATATGGCAGGAAGAGAAAAGAAGTAATTTTTACTCTCTGTATAACATTCTCACCTTAATATTTAACTTGTGGCTATAAAAAAAAGAAGACTCACTGCTCTGGCAGTCATTTGGCTTCCATTGTTCATTTCTGAATCCAATTCTTTACAGTCTTAAGTATGAACATTGCAGGATTAAAAATGGAGTACAAATAAAACCAAAACCAAACCCGTTGCCGTCAAGTAGATTCCCACTAAGAGACCATGTAAGACAGAGTAGAAGTGTCCTATAGGGTTTCGAAGGCTGCAATCTTCATGACCATGGCTGGTTTTGGAATCTTTATAGAAGCATACCCTCACATCTTTCTCCCTCAGAGCAGCTGGTGGGTTGGAACCACCGACCTTTCCATTAGCAGCTGAGTGCTTAGCTACTGTGCCACCAGAGCAAATACAAACCTGAAGATGAAAATAGCTCTTTGTTGTTGTTCTCAGGTGCCAGAGAGTAGGTTTCGACTCGTAGCAACCTTACATACAACACAACAAAACGCTGCCTGGTCCTGTACCATCCTCACGATAGTTTCTATATTTGAGCCCATTGCAGCCAAATGCATCAATCCATCTCATTGAGGACCCTCTACTTACTAAGCATGATGTCGTTCTCCAGGGGTTGGTCCCTCCTGATAACGTGTTCAAAGTGAGAGTAAGTGTCACCATCCTAGCTGCTAAAGAGCATTCTGGCTGTACTTCTTCCAAGACAGATCTGTTCCTTCTTCTGGCAGCTCTACAACTATCAAATCATATACAATAGATGATAATCCTCTAAAAAATTTTAAAAAAACAAACAGGAGAGTTCCGGCCAAATGGCACTCTAGGCAGAAGCACCATGTCGTCCCTCCACAGCAAAACTCCAAAAAACTAAGCCGAACAGAGAATACAACAATCCTGAAACCCTAAAACATCAAATGAAGAGATAAAGAACTCAGCAAAGCACCAAATGGAGTGATAAAACTGACAGAGAACGGAGAGCGAGGAGACATTCATGCAGAGGTCCCCTACCAGCTAACGCAGCGTGGATCCCCCATCTTGGACTCCTATTGGAGACCAGCAAACAGGGGGTACGAGAAAGCAGCCTAATGGAGTGTCCAGCAGGACACAAAACAACCGGTAATTTGCAATATACGCTTTCCCACCCCCCACCCTTCTTCACCCTGACTTGGCCTCTTCTGCTTCCTGCGGCCACAATCTCTTGACTGGCTGCTTGGATTCCACACACCCGAACATTCCGGCTCTCTGAGTGCCATTTGTTGGCTGCTGGTGTTGCTTTTTTCTGCTTCTTTTGATTTCTTCCTTACCTCTCACCACCACCTCCTCCTTTCACTCAAATACCTGGCTCCGTGCTCCATCTTTGCTTCTTCCTGAGGGGCTGCAGAGCTCCGGTAATTTGTGACATACACTTTCCCACTCCCTACCTTTCTTCACCCACACTCGGCCCCCTCTGCTTCCCGTGGGCACAGTCTCTTGTCCAAGAAACACCAGCC
>NW_004444379.1:170613-177008 GCF_000243295.1 Trichechus manatus latirostris | reverse complement strand
AAAAATAAACTGCTCTTCTGCAACACTACGTACTGTAACTTAATGACACAATACCTGCAGCATTGTGACGGAAACTGTGATCCAGAGTCAATTCTCAGTAAAATTGTCACTAATGTACAAAGTCAATAGAAATATCTCTTCAAACTAAATTTTTCCAACTAAGCTATAAAATAAAGTAAGAACCTAAGATTGGGGAAGTCTGGGGATAAACAAACTCTTGTGACATGGATGAGAATCAAACACACATAGTTAAGTAAATAAAATTGCTGTATATTTTAAAATCAAATTTGAGTATTAAAGTTTAATTTTAAATGGAGATTTTAAATAATTTTTCTATAGTGAAAATAGGGCTCTATAATCCCTGACTGGATTAGAATCTAGAAAGTTGTAGATACTAGATGATGGGAGAGAGAAGGGGAGATGAGTAGGAGGTATATTATAAGGAAAAGTAAACAAAAAAATTAGTAATGCTTTCTTCTTTGAGGAAGGTAAGTAAAAGTAGTTTTATTTCAAATCCAAAAGTATATAAAAATATGCTTTTTGAGAAACCACCATGTAAGACTGACCAAAATTTTTCAGTAATAAAGATAAAAAAAGTATTCCATACTCCAATAGATAGGGATGGGGGTATGGAGAAAATTTTAAGGAAACTAAGTATTTGTTGAATTAGTAAATAAATGAATGAAGTAAAAATGAAGAGTATAAATGAAATGATAAGGCCAAACATAATAATTGAATGAAAGCAAGTGTTTTTGAAAGACTAGGGCTCTCAGAGTGAGTTAAAATATCATAATCAACTATCTTTGCTTATAAGAGATTCTTGTAGAAAAAATTAAGCATTAAGCAATAAAGGTTTAAAAATTTAAAAAAGAAAAAAAAGATTGTGCAGACAAGAACAAACAAAAAATGTTGTTTCCCCACCATCTGTATATTCTCTTTGGTGAAGTGTCTGTTCAAAGTTCTTGTCCGTTTTTAGTTGGTTTCTTTGTGAGTTTTAAAATTGAAGATTCAAATCCTTTGTCAGATTTGGGATTTTTAAGTATTCCATTCTGTAAATTGTCTTTTTATTTTCTTAACAGTGTCTTTCACATCAGAATATTTGTCTATGTACACACAGAAGAAAAAATGTAAATAACTGAGCAGCAAGTAGAGTGTAGAAGGCAATTATGACACAGCCATTTAATTGTCAATTAAGCAGAAAGAGTTTGAAAGAAATGGTAAAGTCATGGAAAAAACTATAATCTATTAAATTTAGAATCTAAATATTAAAAATGATTTACATGTTTATGTTAAGTTTAAATGTTTCTGCTCAAAATGGACTGTAATACAATGAAAAGTTAACGTTGTTATGTATTCCATATGGGTGATTAATATTTACTTTTATAATGTTAATTTTAAAATTTTGTCCTAGGAGTGTTACTTGTATAATCAACTCCCACTTGAAAAAAAATTTGTTTTTTCTTGTTGCAATGCCACACATTCAACTGCTAGAGAGAAGCGCAAGCTCATTTAAGACAGGAGTTTAGTCAGACTCATTTTTTTAACACTAACGCACGGAAAGATGCCCAGCACATGGATGGAGCTTCATAAATATTTATAGAATTGAATTAGTTTCCATGTCATATTTGTTCTCATTGAATTTAGTTTCCAGTGTAATAACATTTAAGTTTTACTATGATTTATGTTTTAATATAGTCATCTTGTTCATAGAGTATTATAGCCTAAAGAGCAAGAAATAGGCCTTTCATGTAAACACTTGTATCCCCAGGAAACAACCTGTATATCATTCATTATAGGTGATCAATAAACTACTTAAAATAAATTTTAAAATCATTGCTGAAAAATGAGTACAAATAATAAAATATTTTAAAATTTTCCATTGCACTCAAAAAAAATGATACTATTTGGTTTTGAATTCCTTTTCAGTCATTTTAAAGTGCCAAAGAAACATTTTCTTTGACTTGACAAAGCTCATCTGCTACTGTGCAAAAAGACTGTCTTATAACCTGTGGAACATAGAATACACCTTTGGAATCATCGGCTCTTAAGACTGTGTGACTCTACAGTCTAATGACTGCTTGCTGTCTTTGACAGAAAACTTTTTCTCACTGTCCATGTTAAATGAGCAGTGAGTTAAAAGAAAAGACAAGAAAGTTGGAAGGAGTACTTGGTGAATATGCAATGTTGCCGTTGTTCTCTAACAACCGGGAAGTTACTTAACTCAAATTTGCCATAGTGCTATTAAACTATGATGCATTCATTATTCTTCACAAGAACAAAATCCCCTTGTAATCAGGTTAGAGTTGAGAGAATGTGGATGAATTCTAAACGTGATTCTTTTTAATGTGGTAGACTTAGCAAAGCTCACTATGCATTGCATCACTAGATATTGTTAAGCATATTAAAAATATTTTTCTTTTTTTTTTTCTTCCGGTATCTCTTCACTCTTTTGTAATTAATTCACATTTAGAGCGTTTAACTGATCACTGGAGACAAATTTCTAATTAATTCAGCCTGCTCATAGAGACAAGTATTTTCAATTAGAAGAAAGAAAGAAAAGGAATATTATTGATGATTTGCTCAGGAATCATAATCAACCTAGTGCTGTCATTTTACCGCTACATGAAGTTGCCCTGTTCAAGGTCACTGATGACCTCAGTCTTGCTAAATCCACTTTAAATTCATCAGCCACGATCTTATTTGACTTTTCAGCTGTGTTTTATACCACATCTTTCTTTTTGACCATGCTTTCTCCTTGGTTTCAACAGACCCTATCTTGCCATGGTTTCCTTTTACTCTGCTCAGTTTTCCTTCTCTAGATATTTTGGGGGTTCTTATTTTTCTGTCAATTCCTTAACTATTGTTTTTCTAAGGCTCTGCTAATGACCATCTTCCTTCTTAACTTTGGGTGGTTAGTTTTATCCTCTCCCATGGCTTCTTAGCCGCTTGTATACTGATGATCCCTAAATCTCTCTTTACATGCAGAACTGAAAAAGCACGTACACAAGCCAATCAGAAGGCAAGCCCAACCATTCAGAGTGGAATCTTGCCATAAATAACAGGTAAGACTAGACGACTGAACACTAACAACCCTGTGAGTAGACCAGACCTTTCTTCTGAGCTCTAGCTCTACAGGCCAGTTGTGTACATCTACAAATGAATGACTCATAAAACCTTCAACCTAAGTGTATTGGTTGTGTAACAAACTACCCCAAGATTTAGTAGCTTAAAATAAACATTTATAAGTCTATGGGCAGCTATGCAGATCTGAACCAGGTTCAGCTCATCACAGGTGGATTCTTCATGCGTCAGTAATTGGCAGGTCAGTTATCTGATGGCTTCCGATGAAATAAAGCAAGGTGATTCTATTTGTCTCTCACATCTCTCCAGCAGGCTACTCTAGGCTTATTCCTATGGTGACATCAGGGATCCAAAAGAGGAAGTAGAAATAATCTTCTGCTCTGGCAGCTCAGGTTGGACGATTTAAATGCCTAGGGATCACTTGAATGACTAGGGCCTGGAGTCATCTAGAGGCGTCTTTACTCATAATATCTGGAACTTGGGCTGAGATGACTTGAGGAATAGATTTAGCTGGGGCTGTTGACCACAGCGCCTCTTCACGCACTGATTCTCAGAATGCCTTAGGGTTTTCACACCGTGGCAGGTAGGATCTCAGAAAGAGCACCATAAAGAAGTTTCCAGAGAGCCGTCATTCCGAAATAACCAGGCAGAAGCCACATGGCCTTTTCTGACTAAATCTTAGAAGTCACAAAGTATCACTTGCATTGTAGTATAGTTTTCAAAAAAATCAGAAACTCACACAGACTCAAGGAGAGAGGCAAAGACTCCAACTCTCAGTGGGAATAAGGTTTATAAATTTGTTGTAATGTTTAAAAACTGCCATAGTGAGTTTATTGAAGTTCAGAAAATGAATAATTAATATCTTGCTGTACACAAACAAAAAAGAAAAAGAATTAGAAAAGAGTTTATTCAATTTTTATTTATTGCCTGAGTGCCAAGGACTTGCCAATTCCTATTCCTCTGTCAGAGTCTCAGCTTAGTATCACTTCTATCAGGAAACCACCCATCATTACCATCCTGTAAGTCCAGATAAGGCATCTCATCTCTGTGTTCCCATAGCATCCTATTCTGCCCCACTCATTACTCACACTTCTGCCGGATCTATAGGCTTTCAGTGGTAGACTCATGTTGAAACAGCCAGCCACAAAGTACTATCCTCGTTATATAGCCTATAGCAGTTCCAGCCACCATTCCTGCTCCTGTCTAATTTTTCTAGCTCTTCATTGATCCAGGTACATTCAATAATAACTACTTGAACTACAGTAAGTTATTCTTCTACTTTGAGTGCCCTGCAAGGATGATATAGGAAACAATAATAAAAACAATGAAATTATATTGATTACCTACAGTGTGCCATCTTAGAGTATTATTTCCCTTTCCTTGGACGTAGTAAAAAAAATTAGCCGACCTTTGTCCACTGTTCCTGGGAGAGAATCTCTAAATCCTTGGAGTTTCTTGAGTGATAGAAATATCTTTGTTTTCATTGCGTGCCATGATGATTTATGCTAACAAGTTGACTCATGGTGAACCTCTAGATAGTATCTGCTAAGGAGCTGACTCAGAGTGGGCCTGGCCCACTAGGTATGGCTAATATCACTAGGCTTAAATTTCCAACTCTTTAAAGAGTTGGAAATTTAAGCCTAGTGATATTAGCCATACCTAGTCCTCCAGGGGCAGCAGAGGGACTGGGGATTGAGTTCAATCACATGATTAATAATTCAATCAATCATGCCTGCATAATAAAACTCCAATATCCCTGGACATCAAAGCTCAGGTAAGCCTCCCTGGTCGACAGTATACTACATATTGTCCCACGTTGATGTGCTAAGAAGTTGTTGTATCCTAACTCCATGGGGAGGGGACAAAGAAAGCTTTGCATTTGGGACTCTCCCAGCCCTCACCCTACACATCTCTCCCTTTGGCTGCTTCTGATTTGTATCTTTTGCTATAATAAAACTGTAATTATAAATATTGTGCTTCCCTGAATTCTGTGAGTAATTCTAGTAATTAGCAAACCTGAGGTGGTGTTGGGAGCCCCCAAATTTGTAGCCTGTTGTTCAGAAATGAAGATGGTCTGGGGACCACTGAGCTTGTGGCTGGTGACTAGAAAGTCAGGTCAGTCTTGTGAAGGATTGTGCGCTAAGCCTGTGAAGTTGACCTAACTATGCATAGTTGGTGTCAGAACTCATTGCGTCTTGAAATATCATAAAATATGTTTATTGTCTTCTCCTCTGACATACGATTTAATGGTGATTTGTAGGGATGAGATAACTGGACAAATGTCACATAAGTAGTAAATTGTGGAGATGAAAAATAAACACAATTTTGTCTTATTCCCTCCATAGTCTTGTGATTCAGATTTACCACAGAGTCTTCAAATATCATCAGCCTCTTCTGTCTGCAAGGGCAAATATACAAATAAGGCTAGACATATATATGCCTTTGGCCCCAAAAACTACATTCACTTGATGCCAATTATGTGCCAGCTAGAATCAAAGGTATGGGAGAGCAAGATGTGAAGGAAGCATGGCCCTGCCAATCACAGCTTATGGACAACCTCAGATGCCTAATGAAGTATACTGGAGGAAGCCTGGATCAACTTGCAAATAGTCTCCTCAACCACAAGCAAAGAAAATATTTGTGAGGACCATAAAAATGCCACTACCACTGGGATAACCAAGAAAAGTTGTTAGTGAAAGAAAGGTAAGAATCCAATATCCAAAACACCATATCCATGGTAAAGAACCAAAAACCAAAACCATTGCCATTGGGTCGATTCTGACTCATAGTGATTGTATAGGACAGAATAAAACTGTCCCATAGGGTTTCCAAGGCTGTAATCTTTACAGAAGCAGACTGCCACATCTTTCTCCGAAGGAGCAGCTGTAGGTTCAAACCACTGACCTTTTGGTTAGCAGCCAAGCACTTACCCACTGCACCACTATGGCTCCTCATGGTAGAGACTACCTAAAACTTTGTTTTCTAATTTGCAGAGTATTCAACTGTACCTTTTTCCCCCAGCTTAAAATTATTGTTTTTGTTTGTTTGGTTTTTACGTATACTTTAAAACCCACTGCCGTTGAGTGGATTCCAACTCATAGTGACCCTATAGGGTCTCATAAATATCTGATCCCTTTTCCTTTATCACTGAGATCCTAAATCTGGCAAAATGATTCCAAAAAGGCAAAAAACGATTCCATTAGCAAGTTATCAGAGAGTTTCTGTTCCTGTCAAGCAAATATTTTAAACATCAATTATATTTTAAGAATGATTTTTGTCTCATCACTGTAATTATTGATTTTTCTATGATTAAC